>NC_092800.1:40127534-40427534 GCF_918797505.1 Bemisia tabaci
TTTTTGCACGCGATTGATTTCTTATTTAACTTATTTCTATATTTTATTCTGTCTTCAGGAATTCACTCTCCTCCAGTATCCGTCACCGGAACCGAACTGCCCAGCCCTCGTTTGGTTTCCATCGTCCTCTTCCAAGATCTTCCGATCAACGACCCTGTCTGGACCCTTATCACGATGACCTGGGGTCAAATCATCACTCACGATATGTCTATGTCCATGGGAACTCGTCAAGGAAGTACGTGCGATAAGTTCAACTTTTTAGAGATCAAATAGGGATAACGACGTTCTCCTTTCGTTCGTGTATTGGAGCAAGTTTCCGCTAGATTTTCTTGTAGTTTGCACACATCACTGATTAATTAGGATTTCGCGTGAAGAATGACTCATTACATCGGCTCACATAAGAAAATAGCTATATACTAATTCATCAATTCGTAAAAAAGCTGGTTTGCTTTATAGGTGTATTAATCCTCAAAAAATGGGCCCTCAAAAAAGTGATTGAGATTCAGTCGTTTAAGAAACTAAAGATTCTCCTTTTTCTCTTGATAGAGCAAATCCTTCGTAAGTGACCATGCTGATCGATTTCAACCCCCTCTCTTTTTGTAGGCTGACTTCCAGTTTTGAGAAGTCTCAAAAATTACAACTGACAGAATTTTTCTCATCTTTGAGAGAATGTATACTTTTTTTTAAAAAAAAAAGCTTTGCAGCGAAAAAAAGTTCGTGAAACATCGAACAAATCATCATAATTTATGCAGTGTAATCCATTTTTCTACTAGAAAAAAATAAATTAAAATAGACATCTCACAAATGGCTAAAATTCAAATTTAATGGTCAAATACTGTCTTAACGAGGGGTATTTTAGAGTTCTACTGACTGTTCCTTAGTAATAGCCCTTTTTATACCAAAATATTCCTCTTATCTTTTTTTAACACCTCTGAAGTTCATTTCAACAAAATAGCGAGTACTTGAATCCTCGAATTTTCAATTTGAATTTTATTTATGCCGGTTAACTTTTTGTAATCGTTGGTATAGTGCTCAAAATCAGGATGGTTTGCGTTAACTCCTTCAGGTTCAACATCGCATCTCAAAAGCTCGCCACTGCACGGAGCGTCCCATAGACTCGAAATCACGAACGCCACAAATTAAAAACGCCTTCAAATACGCGTGTCGGCCATTTCACCAACACCGGAGTACGAATAGTTATCTCCGGCCGTAATTAAATCATCGAAGCTAGAGCCTCGTATTAAAGAGCACGCACAATGCTCCGGGCGCGTTTTTAACATGATTTATTGCCTATTGTTGTTTTACGGCCAGGCACGTCGCATTCATATGTATGCGGCAGAAAAGCTCGACAAAAGAGCAACGTCCTACGGCTCTCTCCGCATTACCCTGGTTTATTACGACTTCGCTCCCATTATAAAACGATTACCGGCTCCGAGTTGAATGAGTTTTCGTTCCCGGCCTCTGATTTCCATACCTCGATTGTGATTTATTTCGGACTACTTCCGGACGCTCGGATTCCGTCTTGCGAAATGAGGATGGATCCGATGATTCCGCCGGTTTTTGACGCGAAAGATCATCACGAAAGGCGAATCGTTGCGCTTTCGAAATACTCATATTGAATTTCCTACCTAATTTTCTGGTCGTAATTACAATTTTACTTTTGTAGTTACGGTCTTAGTAGCAATGCAGCATTTTTTAGGAGCAATGGCAAGCATTGGAAAAAAAAAACATATTGGACGTAGAGTCTAGACTCTGAAAAACATCGACAAGAAAAAATACTCTTGATTCAATCAGATTTAAGCTTATATCAAGAGCCAAGCCTCTTAATTTGAGCGGATTTCCTTTTGATTCAAGCTTAAATCTGATTTAATCAAGAGTCCTTTTTCTTGTCAATGTTTTCAAGAGTCTAGACTATAGATCCAATGTGTTTTTTTTTTTTTTTTTTTTTTTTTTTTTTTTTTTTTTTTTTTTTTTTTTTCAGTGTGGATTTGAGGAACAACCTTTAATGTTACCACAAAAGTAAAAAGATAAAAAGGTCCGATGTAGAATTCACTATACTGAAACAAATGAGTCTGGAGTTCGGTGTGGTAACTGAGTTAGTACCGGTCCAAAATAATATTCATCTTGTGAGATTGAAAAATTTGGACAGCGTTAAGCAGAGAGGGACACAGATTAGATATTGCCCAACTTAACCGGGCAATTTAAATTTTTTACAAGAGAACTTCGGTGTGGTTTCCTTTAAAAATGTTAAGGCATTTGCTTCGTACTATGCAGAAAATTCATTGAAATTTGCACGAAAATCTACACAATAGTTTTCAGATAAAAAATTGAATACGCCAAATTAAATTTGGCAGTACCTGATGTGGCTTGCTTCCTTTCTGCTTAACGCGATCCAAATAGTGGAGGCTCTGGCGTTAATATGTGACTATTGTCACAGATTATATTTCTTGCATTCGGCATCGAGGGTAAAAAGAGACATCATTGTTTCTTTTTCTCTTTTGATTTTTCTTCGTAAGTTCAGAGAAATAAATTTAAATAATAAAATAAAGTGTTTTTTTATGTACTTAATTCTTAAAATATAACACCCTCTCACTTTGTGCTTTTCTTATTTTCTGCAGAGGCTCACTCAACTCACTGTTGTAGCGAGGACGGTCACTTAGCCGAGTACCAGGGTCCCACTTGCTTCCCGATCAAGATCCCCGACAACGACCCTCTGTTCGGACGTTTCAACAGAGACTGCATGAACTTCGTCAGGAGTACCACTGATATCGACACCGGCTGCAATGCTGGCCACACTCCCGCAGAACAGGTGAAGCTTGTGTATTAGAGTCAATACAGAAGCACAACCAAAAGGTGCTGACAAAGAAAACGCACCAAAGCGTCTATATTTTCAAAATAAATACCACGAAAAATAGGAAATGGTTGATTATTTTGGACTGAGTTTATCAAGAACGCACCATGTTGAATTTTGGGAAAAATAGGGTGGTAGGTTTGGTAGGTTTAACCAGTTGTAAGTTTTATCCTGTCAATGATTCAAAGTCAAGAAAAAATATTTTGAACCTGAAAATAGTCGTTAACTTCATCCTTAAAATTGAGTCTGAAGCAAGAATGAACTTCAAACTTCCTATTATGGGTCGATTCGTGATGTGACTTGACGTATTATTGTTGACTTTGGTTCAATGAGTGTCAACTTGAAACTCAGTTGCTCCAAGCTCTACGTATCATTGCGAAAAGAAATACCAGTGGTTGATTCCAAGCACAATATTGAGGAAATCCTTACTTTCTTCAATTATAGTATTTGGTTCTTTCTCGGAACTTCTTGTTTTAAAGTTCAAAATGCCAAAGAAATTTAAGTGTTTTTCTGCAGTATACCATGTTCTGATGTCCAACACAATGTGCTTCTCCCTTGTGGAAGAAGGAAATAAAAATAAAAACCTTTTGAGGGATATCCTCTGAGCTGGAGTCAAGCGGATCAATCCAAATTATGCACAACTGAATTTTCCTGAGATTTGCTTCCGTACTTCATGAAATACGAAATCATTCTTTTTCTGTCTCCCTCTCCAATAATGCTTCTTAAATTTTACCCACTCTTGAATTCAGACTCAAAGGCTTTGAATAACATGGGGTACATGGAACGCATCCCTGTGGATGTGACCTGTGACCAGTTTGACGCGCAGAATCTGTTTTTGCACGTGTTGTTGAATAAAGGCGAAAAACACACGGTTTCTTACTTAAAAGTAGATTATGTGAGCACAGTGTGTTACCAACAGTTCTTTCATCTGAGGGCAACCTACGTTTGTCAAATAGAAGTGTTAAAAATACACCGAAAAAAGAAACTCCGGCCATGGAAGCCGTAGCTACGGGTTACATACACATACCGTCCGTGTTCCGGGGTCAGACGCCAAAAGCTCCGGACGCAGCACCCGGAGCAGTAAATGCTACGGTTCTAGCACCCGGAACTTTCAACCTATGAGCCCGGAACAGAAGGTATGTCTATAAAGTCCGTAACTTTTTTTTCAGTGTTAAGTCAAATTATCCGTTTTAAGTATTCGTTATTCTAAACTAAATTGCACATTTCGTGACTACAATTTTTTTTTTTTTTTTTTTCGCACAGTTGGTTGTTGTGACTCACTGGATGGACGCCTCTTTCGTCTACGGCTCAACCGATGAGATGGCCCGCAGACTGCGTGAATTCGTTGGCGGTCGCTTGTTGACGGAATTCAGGTACGGACGCCCATGGCCTCCAGCGGCCCAGAACAAGAGCGCCACCTGCGACACCCAGAGAGAGGAGGAACCTTGCTACGAGTTTGGTAAGTCGATTTATCTCTGCTGTCTTGTCTCCTTCCACTCTTAAAGGCGATGATCTGGACAGAATGGATCAGTTGCGCCAGTCACAGAAACGTGTTTTGATGCTTGATTCTTACAGATAAGCTAAAAATAATAAGATGTGTCCAAACAGCATCTTTCTCCGTTAAATATCAACCGAGACATCGCTTAGGAGAATTTGCCTCGTATGACACAATCACACGCTTGAATGTGGAAGCCATCGGCCCGATGCCTGAATTTTTCACGTGTCGCGCAAAATTCAGCAACGATTCTCAGCGACTATCGGATCATGTCGGATTTTCCTGAGCTATTTGAATAGATTTGATACACACGTGGATGAAAATAAATCGAATTTGCGAAATTTACACACACATTTGGCACACTTTATTTTCATGTCATTTTACCAAAGCAACCATTACAATATCATTACAGCACTATTTCTAGTGAGGATGGTCAATCCACATAAATGTATCATAAATTGATCAACCTCTACTGTGCAGCGTCTCTAGTTGCTAATCATATGATTTTGCCCTGCAGGTGACACCCGTGCCAACCAAAACCCACAGTTGACCGTCCTGCAAATCATCTTCCTCCGAGAACACAACAGAGTCGCCACCGTTTTGGCACACATCAACCCCCACTGGGACGACGAAACCCTCTACCAGGAAGCTAGAAGAATCGTCATCGCCGAATATCAACACATCAACTACTACGAATGGTTGCCTATCATCCTTGGTAAGGACAACTATCTCCTTTCCCGATATTTTTACTCGACCTATAAGAGATGCTCCTCTTTCAAAAACCCGTTGTGTAGGCGGGTCCTGTAAATGAACAGTAATTAATTAGAATTAGACACAGAGATTGGTGATTAGAACGCACGATAGACTCGTTAAGTTTTGAAAAATCCCGCTCTAGTAGCATTGACTACCGAGTCGAGACTAAAAATGTAGAAAAAAGGGAGCACTTATTTGTTCAAAGTAAAATTCATGTAAAGTGCATATTTAAATTTTAAAGAAAAATTGGAATAAAAATTCGTTATATTCTAAAATTATTTTTTATTGGTGATCAACACAAAATAAATTGTAATATATTTGACGAAAAAAAACTACAAATATTGGTCATTTTTAGGTAATAAATTTAGTAAGCTTTTCTGGTGTAGCGTTAAAGTCTCCAAAATTGACGTATTTCTATCAAACGGAACTAAGCGCCGTCGGGGGAGGAAGGGAGAAGGGGCTTGGATTGGCGGTGTTGCGGAACGCGAGCTACCGAGATCCTAAACTCGAAATAGCTCATTCTACGGCGCTTAGTTCCGTTTAACAGAAATACGTCCGAGTAAAGCACGCTTCTCTATATTCTGGTACCAATAACTCAATGGAATAAGTAACATTATGCATGAAAGAACCACTGTTTCTGCTTAATTTTAGAGACAACGTATGTGCCGTTAGTTTTTCTGTGCAGATACATGCTAGAACTGCTAGAATGCAGTCTAATAATACAGAGTGATCCAGGGTTAAACGGCCAGAATGCAGGAGCCGAAACACCCCCAAACTCCTTCTTTAGATTGAGATTTCGATTTTTTTTAGATCATTTATAAATTTACAGCATAAAAGTACAGGGGAGTACAAATATTCATGAGATTTGGTCCACAACCGTTGCCAAAATTCAGGAAAAACGATTTAATTTCCGAAATTTTGGGGAGCTGCAGCTCCGACTGGGGGCACTTTTGGAAAAAACATTTAACAACAAAAAAGTCTTATTTTGACCCTTAGAACACGCCTCTGCAGTCTGGCCGTTTAACTCTGGATCACCCTACTTATTGCAATCTATGCTACTTGGGGAGTTGCACTAAAGATTTTTTTTTGTTTATGTCCCTGCGAGGCGATTATTGAAAGTTATGGACAAAGCTATAGACAAAGAAGACATAAGGAATATAGAGCGATCCTATTGGTTGAAATGGGTGTTTCTTGTAGACTAAGGGGTTAAATGATGGACTCACTATCGGGTTTCTCGTGGGTATTTAATTACTGCTTAGTGCCTGACCGAAAGCTTTAAATTTTCATGTAATCAGGTACCGACAACATGGTGAAATTCGGTTTGATCCAAGACCCTGCCCCAGCCCACAAGGACTATGTCAACGACTACAACGACCATGTCGAACCCAACACCATCAATGAACACGCCACAGCCGGATTCAGATACCTCCACTCCTCCATCCAAGGATACTTCCAGTAAGTCACTCAGCTCTCATTCCGAAAATGTCTCCGGAAGACTCGTCCAGAAGCCTTACTACTTTAAAGTACTTGCTACTTTTGGCAAGCCTAATACTTTAAATAATATAGAATAGTTGCAATTGATGAGGATGCGAATACATTGTTCTAAGTAAAAGTATGCGAGAAACAGTATACGATCCATCATGTTTAAATCCATAAAGAGAATCCTCAAAGGTCCAGACAGAATTTCTCTCTTTGTGCTTTGGAGAATAGTCTTTCTAGGAGATAGTCTCATAGAAAACTTCTATCGGTGTTTGGAGGGGAAATACATGACAAGTCATTTATATGGATCTAAACGAAACAGGTTTATTTCTAATTCTAGCCCCCATGTAGATCCGCATTGACTTACACTCCATTTCTGTATTAAATTTGACATTTTTCGTTTCAGCTTGTTCAGCGAATACCGGCAAAGACCAGAAGTAACGGTGAGGTTATCCGATACCTTCAACCGACCAGAAATCATCGAAGATGGAGACAACATGGACTCCCTAACCCGAGGTCTCTCCACTCAGAGCCAAGAGGAAATCGATCCCTTCTTCACTGCTGAGGTGAGTCATTACATCTCACATTCATATTGGCGGGGTCAGGGAGAGTTTTGCCTTAGTGACACACAAAAAAAACAAATTTTCCGTATATATGTTTTTTTTTTCATCAAAAATTTTAATTTGAAGGGGATTTTTCTTCAAAATTTCGTAATTTACGTCAAAAATGATGCAATTTTATTTTGACGAGGCTGACGGATGCATTTGCTTTTCCTGTCTCAGATCACTAACTACTTGTTCACTTGACACACAAAAAACAAATTTTCTGTAAACATGTTTTTTTCTTCATCAAAAATTTTAATTTGAAGGGGATTATTCTTCAAAATTTCGTAATTTCCGACAAAAATGATGCAATTTTATATTTGACGAGGCATGACGGATGCATTCGATTTCCTGTTTCAGATCACTAACTACTTGTTCAGGAATGGAAAGCCTTTCGGTCGGGATTTGAGAGCCATCGACATCCAGAGAGGCAGAGACCACGGTTTGGCCAGCTACAATGACGTCAGAGAGTTCTGCGGCCTCCCAAGAGCTTACAAATTCCAGGACTTTGCCGATTACATCACCCCCGAGGTAAGATCACATCACATCCACTGTGGTTTTTTTCTAGGGATGGACGATTATAGAAGCCTTCCGGGAGGAACCCAATCGAAGACCTGCTTGGGCAACCGATCATCTGCCATCCTTCGCACATGTCCATACCAGACCAACTGCTTGGACCTGATATCGTGCACGATGTCCTTTTCCACACCCATTATCTCGCGTACCCTTTCATTGCGGATACGCTCTCTTCTCGATATCCCAGCAGACCTTCGCCAAAAGTCCATCTCGGTTGCCCTAAGCATGTCTTCAGTTCTTTTCTTAAGTTGCCAGACCTCACTCCCGTAAGTTACGATACTCTTCACGATGACGTTGTAAATTTTCCTTTTGGTCTCCTTGGAGATACTCTGGTCCCAGAGAACCCCATTTAGCATCGCGATAGCTTTCCTGCCTTGCACATTCCGATCTTTAATGGCCCGATCCAAATTTCCGTCCTTAGTTAACCGAACTCCGAGATATTTATACTCTTCACAGTCCAGGATCTTCCGGCCATCCTCCAGTTCAATGCTTTGCTGATCACCACCGATAACCAACTTCTCCGTCTTAACCACATTTACTTCCATTCCCCACTTTCGGTATACTTCCACTAGCTTCCGCGTCATGTAATTCGCATCTTCTTCGTCCTGAGCTATTACCACCTGATCATCAGCAAAGCACAGAGTATAAAGGGTGCCATCTTCACGTAGCGGGACGCCCATTCCCGAACAGCATCTTTTCCATTCCTTTAAAACTTCTTCCAGGTACACTTTAAATAAGGTTGGCGACAAACAACACCCTTGTTTCAGTCCTTTAGTAATTAAAAACCCCAACGATAACTCCCCATGCGATTTAACCCTAGAGAAAGCCCCACCATAAAATTCCTTAATAGCACTAATTAGTCCCCCACTAAAACCCCTTTTGTTCAAGGCTTCCCAAAGTTTCATCAATGGCACACTATCGTAAGCTTTCTGGAGATCCACAAACACTAGATGTAATTCCTGGCCAACTCCCTTCTTTTTCTCTATGACGTGGATGATGGTAAATAAGTGATCAATCGTTGACCGACCGGCTCTGAAACCTGCTTGCTCTTCCGCTTCATGTTCTTTCCACTCCTCTTCAATTTTTGCTTTCAAGATTTTTCCATACACTTTGCTCAGGGTACCTGCAACCGACAGTCCTCTATAGTTATCACACTCATCTTTTCTACCCTTCTTCTTGTATATAGGTGACACCCAAGACTCTTTCCATTCTGTCGGTACCTTTCCACCGTCCAAGCAATCTTGCATCAGGTATCTCAACCGTTGTGAAACAGCTTGCAGGTTCCACACTTGATCAACTCAGCAGGGATATTTCCCGGACCTGGAGCTTTATCGTTCTTCAGCTCTCGTACGGCCTTTACCACGTCCTCCATATGGATCTCCAAGTTATGATTATCGTTAGTATACTCCAAGCTTACGCCTCCATCTTGAAATTCAGGTCGCCTTTCTGTCAGTAAATTTTTAAAATACCCCTCCAGTTTATCAATGGATATCGGAGATATTAAGTCACGCTTCATGTCCCTTCGCAGCCCTTTCAGCAACTTCCAGCTCTCAGTGCTTTTCCTTCCTCTATGTACGTGTCTATTTTGTTACAGCTCCTCTCCCAAGATTCGTTCTTTTTCTTGGTTATGAGCCTTCGTACCTGCGTCTGAGCTTTTTTATACGCCTCTTTGTCTTCTGTTTTTTTAGAGGAAAGGAACTGATGATATTATGGATTATATTTTGCAATAAGGAGCCACTAATAGTGGTCCACTATGTCTAGCTCTCCCACACAAACATACATCTGAATAGGGTAACCAATGGCATGTATGTTGTTTCTAAAATGGGCCAGAAATAGTAGTTCCTTATTGCAAGATGTAATCCATATCATCAATCTATCGATTGGAAACCGAACAATCGACCATTTGAAGATAATTGGAAAGCAAAGCTATTTGCGATTTTAACTCGTGGCACACTTTCAAAGGTATTTTAAGATGTTCCTCGGTCAAATTTTATGTAATGATACCGGCCTGTTGTGGGCCGATTACTGAAATTGATAGACAAGGCGATAGACAAAGAAGTCAGAGGGAGTATGGAGCTATCCTATTGGTTGAAATGGGTGGTTTCTATGGGCTCAGGGAGAAAATTATGGAATAACTATGGAGTCCCTCGTGAGTTGCCGTTACTTAGTCTATTATCTACCTCCTTTGTCCATTGCAATCACCGGATTCTACCAATGGGATCCCTCCATATCTCTTTTGTCTTCTTTGTTTATAGCTTTTTCTGTCAAGTTCAAATATCGGCCCGCAGACGCACAAAAATAATGTGACACTCGTGACGTACAAAATGAATGCTCGGCAACTCTTATTTGGACGTATTTCTACCAAATGGAACTATGTGCATTGAGACATGAGCCCTGAGACCCATAAGAATGTATGCATAATAGGGCTCACGTCATAATGCACATAGAGCCAGTAAGACAACGAACAGAAATACGTCCATCTGTCCTAAAATTCAGAAATTATGAATGAGCATCTAAACAAAGGATGAATCAAAGCACAACGCCATGTGTTTTCTCCTTAAGATTTCACAAGGATAATAAACCACACCACGGGAAGTCTGAAAATCGACTCCTGAACATAATATATTTGTTTTCTATTAACATCGGTTAAATGGTAAAAATACGAATGACGTCATCTGTATAAACAAACTTCCATTTGATCTATATCTAAACCACTTGTTAATTTCTCGTTGAGGAGTTGATTTCAAAACTTCCCGTTCAGTGAATTGTTTTCCGTGTAAGATTTTGAAGAGAAAACTACCGTGCTGAGGAAAAACAACTTATGAGCCTTCAGGCGTTGCTAAATTCCTATTGGTAAACCACGAATTTTTGGTAAAATTTTTAAACAATGATCCCCTAATTTTTCAGATAATCGTGTTCGCAATGTCGCCTAAAGCTCCTTAAAATTTCACGGAATAATATACATAGCTTACCTCAAACAAATAAATGAGGAGGGAATTAACTCCTCAAACATAAACACTTCATCGAGGGAAATTTCGCAATTTTTGAATGTTCATACGGCGTTTTTGCCTTACCACGGCAAAAAACATGTGACGTTACTTTCTAATCACGAATTTTTGGTAAAATTTGTAAACATTTTCCCCTAATTTTTTAGATAATCATGTTCACAGTGTTGCCTGAAGCTCCTTAAAATTTCACGGAATAATATCCATAGCTTGCCTCAAACAAATAAATGAGGAGGGAATTAACTCCTCAAACATAAACACTTCATCGAGGGAAATTTCGCAATTTTTGAATGTTCATACGGCGTTTTTGCCTTACCAAGGCAGAAAACATGTGACGTTACTTTCTGCCTCAGACCTTGTCTATTGGCCCATTGATTGCAGTGGCGTGGCGTGAATTGCGATTTATCGATTGTTACGTCATTCAAACCTATGAAAAAAGATCGATTATCAAGGTCACCCTAGTAATCGATTCTGTACCATAGCTTTAAATGGCGAGATATCGATAATCGATCATTCACGCCACGCCACTGATTGATTTGTCGGTTATTGAATCGTCATCTGCAGTGTTGAAGTTCCGCCTTAATTTGTATTCCTCTATATCTCCTTTCAACTTCACTTCCTCTCTTTTGCAGAGGATCGAGAAATTGGAATCCCTGTACGCTAGCGTAGATGATGTCGACCTAAGTGTGGGAGGATCTCTGGAGAGACACATTGAAAACACACTTCTCGGCCCGACCTTCTTGTGCCTGTCCCTGGAACAATTCTACAGGACGAGAGTCTCAGATAGATTCTTCTACGAACAGCCTCACTCACCAAACACCTTCACCCCAGGTGCGTATAATAAGAGCTCTATATCTAATCAGAAAATATGAAAAAAATATATTTGGTATCTATACACGTTTGGTACGTATACATACTCTCCGCTTCGTCGAATCCATACCCTACGCTTTGAAAGGGTTCATTTATAGAATGAACTCCATATGCAATAGGAACCACAATTTCTGACTTCGTTTAGGAACAACGTATGTACCGTTAGTTTCCTTATGCACACGAGAGTTTTCACAGATAAGCAAGAAAGTATAGTTCCGAATAGCAAAATGCAGTCCAAATGATTACCTGCATTGTTCAGCAACGAGAGAGTCACACGTAAAAGTCGCTTCACTTGCATGCTTTTATTTAAAATTATTTATAAAAATTTCTAAATAAAGAGAGGAAAATTAGTTGGGTTTTATGTAATGTCTTATATTTGAAATGACAATAATTCCGACAAGCTCTACACAGACTTCAATATGATAATTTGAAAACCGCTGATGCCGCAAGTTTGAATAACCAGATCAAACTAAGTGCGGCCGGCGGCGCGAGGCTGGCGCGTACAGTGCAAACTGCAGACTAGCGCCTTACAAGTCTGCAGGATACTGCGTGCATTACGCGTACAGCACGGTGCGCGCCACGCATAGTATAGCGCCTTACAAGTCTGCAGGATACTTCATGCATTGCGCGTATACCACGGTGCGCGCTCAAGTCGTATTTTCTTGGTGCCGAACCTACCTTGATGTTCACTATTTCCGAACAGCGCACACCGCGAGCTTGCAATTCTAGGATTGCAAATCCTGGGATGGAGAATGAATTTGTTAACATTTTGTTAAGGCTCATTTAAATTTTTTAACGATGTCCATTGCTACAAGGGTACATTTTCACCATCCGAAGAAAATGTCTTTTGCGTGAAAGATTATTTTTTCCAAAATTAAATTGAAAAAAAAAAAAAAAAAATTAAAATTTGTCATTGATGACGCAGATACATTTTTATGAATTTAAAAAAACTTCCAAACGATCATCGTATTTACGTTCATAGTTTTGACGAATATTGCCCATACTCATCCAGATAACAGCACATGGACAGGTGCACAAATTCTCTTCAGATCACTGTATTTTAAAAAGTTCACGGCCGAAGTAAATCAGATGCTCTCTAGCGAGAGAGATTGTGCTAGGGAGGAAAGCTATAACGATGTTGAATGGAATCCTTTGGGATCCGCAGATTTTCAAAAAGAAAAAGAGGAGAATTTACAGCGTTGTAGTCAAAAATATTTTTAAGTATATATATGTACTTAATTCTGATTTTGTCTTTTGCAGAACAACTGAACGAAATCAGGAAAGCATCGTTGTCAAGATTATTGTGTGACAACAGTGATAATATCCACACAATGCAGCCTAAAGGTTTCATCAAAGTTTCTCAATCGTAAGTTTCCTTTTCCAATCTTTCGTGGTGAAAATTAATTGAATGAAATTAAAGCAGAGTGGAATAAGAACTTTTTTCGTTGAACCACCCTAGGAGAGTGACAGAACACGTCATTTCAAAGCACTACGTTGAACATTTGAGTGACAAAAAAGAATTGGATAGGGAAATTAGAGAAGACAACTTTCATTTCATATTGAACCAAAAATTTTAGCGCCCGGGCAGAACGTGTTCATTTATCCTAACGCACGAGATTCAGCCACTGAAATATGATTCTGAAATGTACTCAGCGAATCCGATTTAGTCTTCATCAAAAACTATGTTTAATTAATATTATCTACGTATTCCTGTCATGGTCCAAGAATTAGGGGATAAATTTGCAGATTACGAGAAAAATAAATTTTGATGCCCATTACTGCATATGAATTTTTTATCTCATGGCAAATTTGTTCGAAGGTAACTCTGATAAATAGCAAAAAAGGACGATTTAGATGTATTCCGAGCTATCACCGTTCCAGTGATAGACCATTAAAATTGATTCTACATATGAAACTGATACAACATACTTTGTTGATAATATGAAAACTTGTAAATTAGACTTGAAGTAACCGGAGCAAAATTTGTGGAAACATCACCCAAGTAGCAGTGATTGCAACAAATTTAGATTACATACTAAAATTTTCGCTGCCGAATTGAAGTGTTTCTATTGAAACGTATTGCAATTAAATTTGAGTCAGCCGAATACCTAATTGAAAATTGAACTAACATTTCTTTGTTTTGCTCAATGCATATCTTTATGATCCATGGAACTCATTTTCTTGGTTATTTAAAATCAGTATTTGTTGACCGAATGACGTGAAAATATTGCAATTTCATGATAGAAAATTGCAGTTTTATGGCAAAAAGTGTAATTCCATGATAAAAATTAAAATTTTATTTCCTAAAATTTTACTTCATTTCAGTATTTTCTCTGCGTTTGAGGTTTAAAAAAAATATTATACTTCTACCCGTCCGAAGTATTTTCTCTTTTTCAATCAATATAATTTATTTGAGGAACTTTTTTATTACAGGAATCCATTGTTGGCTTGCAACGAGTACAACCACATCCCCGCACTGGATCTGAACTACTGGAAGGACGAACACGCTCCTTACGGATACGGCAACGAATACAAAAAGAAATAGGATGTTTTTTCACTAATTTAATAACCTCCTTAGACTCAAGACCACTTTTAGCTCTCTTTGGAGATATTCATTTCGTTTCTCTCACAATGTGTGCTACATAATTTTGACCAATAGAACAATATATCTAAGACGCAGATAGTATTACAAATGCGTAGCCAGTGCTCCAATATTTTCGAGCTATATCGTCACTTTGCATAAAAAAATCAAATTTAAAAAGCCTGACAGATAATTTTTAATAGACGAATTTGCATCAAAGGCGGTCAGACTTTTGATTCCTATGATATTTATTTCGGCTTTGGTAGGAAATAATATTGACCAAAATTTAGATGTTTTTCAATCCAGTTGAGAAATTTTGTTGATTTTTAAAAAGAAGGGTTACTTGTTACGAAACATTTGGTCGTATCATATAACCACACAGGGTCCTATCCTCTTGAATATTCCCAACCTTACAACCTAACTTAAAAGTAGAGTGCATCGAAACAATTAAGGGCGTGCTATTTAAAGAAAAAAAAGTTCTAGATGACCATTAAAACTTAGCAAATCATGATCAGAAATTACTATTTTACAATGTACGTGACGATGTAGGTCTAAAATGTATCAATGGTGTTTCCTTTAGAATCAGTCTCCAATGAGAGCTCTAGTGGTCTAATTTTAGGGAGAAATTGCGACTTTTCATCTCATCGAATCAACCAGTTTCATCAGTCATTTTTTAAACTTACTGTCTAAGTAGTGCTAAGAATATTTTGTTCTTTTTTATGTTATTCTTAGGCCGTGTGATTAACTGAATTTTGGCGTAAAATGTACAGCGGGAAGTTTTGAATTCACCCTGCGGCGTTTACTCCGGGGTGCGGTGCCATTATCAAAATGCCTTGTTAAAGCATCTGAATTTTCAGCGAATATGATCCGCAGTTCGCGTTATCCTCTAAGCAGAAGTACGATATGAAACTCAGACAATTAAAGACGCCTTTAAAAAGATCGGAAAATTACTGATTGGGAAGGACACTCCCGAACAGATGAACAGTAATATCAATGTTACTCATTTCAAAGTTACCAGAATGCCCGAACGGTGCACATTAAAGTTACCCACGAATAGAAACCATCTTGTAAGATGGAGGTTATTCTGCTAATTATAAATCAAAAATGTTGAGACTTAAATTGCTAGAAGGTTACCATAAATACTTAAGAAAAAATTTCATAAATGCGAAAGCCTGATCTGCAGATGCAACAAGGCACTGTCTAAAGACGTTGTTGATCAACTTCGTCCTAATTGCTCAAAACTTAAAAATTCCCTTGATCAAATGGTAAGTGTTAAGTCAAATTAGGATCTAGAGTGTAAGACATGTTACCCATTTTGGAAGTGTAAATAGAAAAGGGGCATCGATCGAATTAAAAAAAAAAAGAAAAAATGCAAATTATTTTGAGGTCATGTTCATTGATGCTCGGTGCAAAAGTGTCATTCTAGTTAGATTAATTAGGCCATTTATTATTTATACTACAACTTGGCCAGTTGATAGGTCATTTAATTTAACTTGCGAAATCCCTACGTTTGCAAGGTATCTGCAAGGTAGAGCAATTGTTAATTATTCAGTTTAACACTGAATTTCCTGTATAGAAAGAAAGATGATTTTGTTTTAAAAATTTTGTTGTTTCTACTTCAAAATATTTAGACTTGGGACATTTGCTCGTCGTAAAATGTAATCAAAATTATAGGATACCTATGCCAAAAAATTTCTCCCCAAACTTTCAGGTTCCTTGATGCATTACAAACACAGATTTCCAGATTTGAAACGCAAAGGGTGGCAGATTAGTTCGAATGCCACCCAATCTGGTATTCTACCGCTAAAATATTTCGTCGCAAATGATATTCTAGGTTTGAATTTTAAAGTTTATTAAAGCACCAGTCTCCCTTCAAGAAGGTCGTAAGAGCATTTAACAGGTAATTAAAATTGGATGAAGTGTCAAGACGGTTCCTGAATAGTGTTGACAACTGTAACAATCGTGTAATGAATTGATTTGTTTAATTTTAAACCACCAAGTCACACAATATGTTAAAATTACAACAGGTGTGAGCCACAGACAGCCACATTCTTACAACCCAGCGCGTTTTAAAATTTCCAATTTCTAATGCACAATTTCTGATGAAAGATTTGATCATTGAGCGCCTCTTATCACAGCCTGATCCAGATTGAAATCTAATATTACGTTTAAAGGTTTGAGAGAATTTCTTCAGAACTCACAATATGTGCAATCTACTCTTGTATTTGGATGTTCTATTCAAATTCTATCTGAATACTTAAAATTATTATAATAACTGGGTTGGAAATTAACGTTCCCGGAAATATCTCCAAAGAGCCTCTAATTCATTTACCTTAGTTGAAGTCTAGATCAATACAAAAAAGTGAGCCCTCAAACATTTATCTTGTTGATTCCCGGTGCAGGCTACGCTTCAAAGGGAATAATTGTGACCTATCGATCACATAAAAATACGGAGGTAAAATGCTTTGCGTCCTAAATGCTAACTTTCAGGAACCGTCTGCGTTAGGTATTTCATAGGGATGTATAATAAATATAAATACATAACATGTTTTACTTACTTTCTTATAGAGAAATTAGGGTTTAATTGTACATTTCGATTATTATTAACTATAAGACTTCAATTGCTATCATTTAAAAAAAAAATCATCAACCATTCATCTGGTAAAATGTAATCCATTATTCAGACACTAACTCCAGTTCAGGAACTTCAGCTCCTTCTGATAACCATCCAGAAGTCACAAAGTATATACGTGACCTCATCTAAACTTCAGAAACTTAAGTTTTGGAGCCTCATAGAGGACTATTCTTTGTGAGTGACTTCGGCAACAGCAGAACATGTTTACATGCAAGATTACTACCAGTGGCGTGGCGTGAATTGCGATACATCGATTGTTATGCCACTTGAACCTATGGAAAAGGATCGATAAACAGGGTGTTCGCAGCGAACACCTTAATAATCGACTCTTTACCATAGGTTTGAATGACATAACAATCGATGTATCGCAATTCACGCCACGCCGCTGATTATTACCTTATTATCCTGTTCATCATTATTTCATTATTCGCACGTGTATATATTTTCCATTGAAATCCATCATTATCATGTAGATGAATACCATTGCGCATTTAGTTCATTAGGAGTTAAACAATTGCCAAATGTTTAATAAATCCCGTGTTGGAAGCCGAGCATCTGAAAAAAATGGACTACATTTTGCAATTAGGAACTATAAATACCAGCCCGGTTTAAAAACAACGTATGTGCCATTAGTGTCCCTATGCACATATGTGTTTTTTCAAAAGGGACAGAATTTATAGCTCCAAATTGCAAAATGCAGTCCAAATGTAAGGGGCAACACCTTCATTGTTGTGTAAATACTCCGATGTACCTAATTTACCAGCGAAGATGTTGAGGAATCGAAACCCCTCACTTTTCGCGCCTTTAAAGATTAAGTTACCATTTTTAATTTTCTTTTTATAAAAAACTTGAAAAATACACATTGATCCATTATATTGTGTCGTTACTGTTTTTCTTTTTTTTCCAACCCGCGCATAAAATGAAAAGGGGAAATCCCTGGTAGAGAAGGATGAGTTTATTGAATATAATTGAGGGGCTTGGATGACAAGGCGCATAAAGGCAGTTTTTGAAAAACTTGAGAGATTAATGGTTTCCAGTAAAACTATTCTCAATGCACATTTTGTGAAAAATTCGCTCCCAAATTCCAATTTTTAAGCATCGAAAAGTCAGTTTGAACTTTTTTCCCGCCGTAAAGATCCATGTGATTTCGAAACTTCAAACACGTATTACTCGAAATAGCGAAAACTGCACTTATGCGCCTTGTCCGCCAAGCCCCTCATATTATATTAACGAGGGAACATTTCAACCCCACTCCATCATACTTTCATCTTTTACTTTTTATCCCGTCAAGAGATTTATTCAACCCTTCATCGTACCGCGATACCAAAGTTCCTTCATTTCGTCAGGTATGCAATCTGATCTCCGGAGGGTTAAAATAGTTGCTCGAAGTTAAGGCAAACTTTCATTCACAGACCCCAAACAATCCGTAAATAAGAGCACTCATGCGTCTGAAGATTAATATCTATCTGTTTTGTGACGATCGAATTTTGTACACACGCATACGTTTGATGACATATTCAGCCCGTGAGTCAGTGGCGTGATGTGAATGATCGATTATCGATATTTCCCCACTTGAAGGTATGGTAAAGAATCGATTATTACGGTGTTCGCAACGAACACCCTGTTTATCGAGCCTTTTCAATAGATTTCCTAGACAGGCCTAATCAAGCTTAATCTCCACAACTCCATGTTTTCATGGTGACTGAACGTCAACATTTTACGGACTGCATCATGATTTGGTCATTGTTTTACCGTGCTAAGTAAAAACGCAGGAAGGGCGCTAAAGCCAGGATTGTATTTCGCAAAAAGATAATTGTTGCAGAATAATTAAGCAATAGGAGTAATTTAACTAAATAATAAAAGGAACTCAATTCTACATTATAATGGAAAACAATTTGGAAAGTCTCGTCATGTAAATACAGAAGATTCGAAAACGCCTTCAAATGAGGCGTCATACCTCACGCTTACCAGAGAGTTCACATAGTTGTATCCTTGCGCCTTAGCAAGACGATGGAAGCTTATTATTGAAGTAGCGTCCCCGCGTTGTTTTTCGGTTTTCCTGTGCCGCTACTCTAGTTTCGACCGTTAAGGCCGGAGTTTAAGGGCGCTGAAGCCAAGATTGCATTTCGCAAAAAGATAATTGTTGCAGAATAATTAAGCACCAGGAGTAATTTAATTAAATAATAAAAGGAACTCAAATCTACAAAATAATGCAAAACAATTTGGAAAATCTCGTCATGTAAATACAGAAGATTTGAAAACGCCTTCAAATGAGGCGTGATACCTCACGCGTTCCGGAGGGTTCAAATAGTTGTATCCCTGCGCCTTACCAAGGCGATGCTTAGTATTAAAGTAGCGTCCCCGCGTTGTTTTTCGGTTTTCCTGTGCCGCTACTGTAGTTTCGACCGTTAAGGCCGCATTTTAAATGCGCTAAAGCCAAGGTTGTATTTCGCAAATGCATAGTTTTTGCAGAATAATTAAAAATTGAGCAGTATTAGTAATTTAAGTAAATAATAAAAGGAACTCAAATCTGCAATATAATGCCAAAAAATTTGGAAAATCTCGTCATATAAATACAAAAGATTCGAAAGCGCCTTTAATTGAGGCGTGATACCTCACGCGTTCCGGAGAGTTCAAATTGTCGTATCCCTGCGCCTTAGCACGGCGATAGAAGTTTAATATTGAAGCAGCATCCACGCTTGGTGTTTTCGTTTTCCTGTCCCGCTACTGCTGTTGCGACCGTTCAGGCCGTAGTTTAAGGGCGCTAAAACCGGGATTGTACTTAACAAAAAGATAATTTTTGCAGAATAATTAAAAATTAAGAAGCCGGAAAATTATAACTGAATAATAAAAGGAACTCAAATCTACGATATAATGCAAAAAACATTTGGAATATCTCGTCATGTAAATACAAAAGATTCCAAAGCGCCTTCAAATGAGACGTCATACCTCACGCGTTCTGGAGTGTTCAAATCCTTGCGCCTTAACAAGGCAATAGAGGTTTAATATTGAGGCAGCGTCCCCGCTTGGTTTTTTGGCTTTCCTGTGCCGCTCCTGCAGTTTCGTCCGTTCAGGCCGTAGTTAAAGGGCGCTAAAACCTGGATCTTATTACGCAAAAAGATAATTGTTGCAGAATAATTAAAAATTAAGAAGCAGTAATAATGTTACTAAATAATAAAAGGAACTCAAATCTACAATATAATGCAAAAAAATTTGGAAAATCTCGTCATGAACATACATCAATTTGAAACTGAACTTAAGAAGGATAGATACCTCTATCGCTAAGTCGGATAATTTCGAAGGCACCAAGATAGTATTCTAGACCACATACGCCATCTGGGATTTTTAAATTTTAAAATTTTGTATGAAAATTCGACCTCTATGTGAAAAACATCCATTGCCGCCAAGGCTCACAAAAAGGAATCAAACAGGTGCCGAGATAGCATCTTAGACCACATTCACTATCTTGAATTTTTGAATAATGAAAATCTGAGTTGAAATTCAGGTTTTCCGTCAAAAAATACCACGTGGTATTGAGTTTCAAAAAAATTGATCGATCAGGAGTCGCATATCGTACGATAAACGCTACCAGTCAAGTTGCCTACGTTAGTGCGCCTTCAAATTCGTCTGATACTGTGCAATACTTCCGAGGTGATATAGTTGCTCAGAGCGCCTTCAAGAGTTTCGCCTCGACTTGATGGCAGAGGATCACGATTGCCGCCGTCAATACACCCCAGGACGTTTCTTGAAACTCGGTACAAGGTGGCATTTTTTGACGGAAACCTTGAATTCCAACTCAAATTTTCATAATTTAAAAATCCATTATACTGGATGCGGCCTAAAATGCTATCTCGGAGCCTGTTCGATTTATTTTTGTGAGACTTGGTGGCAGTGGATGTTTTTCACGTAGAGGTCGAATTTTCAGTCAAAGTTTTGAATTTTAAAACTCCAAGATGGCAGAAGTGGCCTTGGAGTGCTATCTTGGCAACTTCAAAATTATCAAAAATTGGTAGGTATCTGTCTTAAAAAGGAATCGTCATCAAAAATCTCGGAAAACAATTGAACTTTCGAATGACTGTCAAACAGTAAAAATATTTCATTCTCCATGAAGTATTTTAATGAAACGTCACTATGAGCTGTAAATTCTTAACAATTTCCAAAAATTGCCACACATTTTTTGGCTTAAAGTCATCAATTTTAGTCTGAAGTAATCATCACAATTTTGAAATCGTCGCTTACTTTCTTACCCCAGGCGTTTAAGTCTCCAGAGATGTACATAATGACACTAATTCTACCACACGCATAGGTGGGCATGCGTGAATCTATGCGAGTAACAAAGCTACCTGAACAAGTTGCATTGGTAATATAAATTAGTAACTTCGCAGATCAGCGGGCTGATTATTGAAATCGATAGACTAAACGATAGACAAAGAAGACATAGGGAAAAAGAGCGCAGCGATCCCATTGGTTGAAATGGGTGATTGTTGTAGACCAAGGGAGAAAAGGATGAACTGACTATACGATCCCTCGTGAATTGCTGTTGATTAGTCTATTACTCACTTCATTTGTCCATTGTAACCACCCGCTTCCACTCATATAAACGCCTCATTTTCCCGTTGTCTTCTCTTTGTTTATAGCTTTGTTTATCAATTTCAATAATCAGCCCGCTTAAGTTTGTCTTTACCTATTACCAAAAACTTGGAATTGGCGGCTTTCAAACCTGAACCGTAAGGTAATTGGATAGTTCTACCTACAGACTGATTATTTAAATTGGTAGACAAAGCGATAGATAACGAGACGTAGGGAAAATGAAGCGATCCCATTGGTTGAAACGGATGACTGCTATAGACTAAGGAGGAAAATGATGGAGTAACTATAAGGTCCCACGTAAGTTCCCGTTCGTTACTTGTCTTTTTTGTCCATCGCAACCACCTGCGCGCTTCCACCAACAGGATTGCTTCATTTTCCCTTTGTCCAGTATATCTATCGTTGGCATGCTCAATTATTTAAATAATCGAATGATCGATAATCGGTAATCGAACTATGTAGCTAATCGGTCAAGAGATTAAACAACGACACAAAAATTGGGATAAAAGCTGTAACAACAAGAGAGGGAGAGAGACATCAATCGACAGCGAAATAATCGATTAATCGATAATCGATAGTTAATCGCTGTTTTCGAAAAGTGCTGAAAATGGCTAGTTTCACCACTAAAATCTTTTGAATGTTAGATTTTTTGGAGCTAGGACACGTTTTTTTAACATAATCTCAAATTGCTGATTAATCGTAAACTAACAATCGATTAGACGATTAATCGGATAACTGTAGATCGATTACTGTAATCGATTATTATGCACTCGATTAATTATTATGAATCGATAATCGGAACATGCCTAGTCTATGTTGTATTAGGTTTTCCGTCAAAAAATGCAACCTGGCACCGAGTTTTAAAAAATTCGAGCAAACAGGAGTCGCAGATCGTACGATAAACGCTACTAGTCAATTTTCCTACGTTAGTGCGCCTTCAATTTCGTCTGATACCGTGCAATACTTCCGAGGTGGAATAGTTGCTCAGAGCGCCTTCACGCGTATCGCCTCGACTTGATGGCAGAAGATCACGACTGCCGCCGACATAACACCCCAGAACGTGTGGATTTACACATTTTCTCATCATCGACGGAGAGATGAAATACATCCACACCAAAATTTGCAACTTTTTCACTGCCTATTTTGAACACGTAGAAGAACACGAACACTTAAAATCAGCCGTAATTTTCCCGAGGTATGACAAAAAGCATTACTTGAATGTGCTGCTAGCGAGCTGATAATAACAGTGATTGTTGAATTTGAATTTTTGATTTCAGTCTAATGTCTAAAGTCTATGCTTTAATTAAAAAGGGGGAAAAGAAGTATAGGAACCCTGGAACAAACAGAACCAGACCCGAAATTTTATAAACCTGCACGTAAATGGGCCCGAAGAGGTAATAAGGCACCGTAACGTACTAAGTGACAATCATTGTATTATCAGCTCGCTAGGAGCACATTCAAATAATGTATTTTGTCTTATCTCGGAAAAATCACGGCAGATTTTAAAGTGTTCATATTCGTTTACTCATTCAAAATAGGCAGTGAAAATGTTGCAACGTCGCAAATTGAGGTATGGACGTTTTTTTATCTCACTTTTGGTGATGAGAAAATGTGTAACTGCGCACGCGTTAGGGTGTAATCTCAGCGGCAATCGTGATCTTCCGCCATCAAGTTAAGTCGATACTTTTGAAGGCGCTCTGAGCAACTATACCACCTCGGAAGTATTGCACAGTATCAGACGGAATTGAAGGCGCACTAACGTATGTGAATTCACTGGCATCCGTAGAGTCCTATAGATCGTACGATAAGCGACTCCTGTTGGAAATGGAATATATAATAAATGAATGAATAATTTTTTTTAAAAAAAAAAACAAACAAACAAAACGAACAGATTCATTTCATAACGGTTGAAGAGCGAGCCGATATCGAGGTTTAAGTTAGCTGAGAGTACATCGATTTGAAGCTGAACTTAAAAAGGATAGATACAATATCCATAAGAATCTCCCAGATTAACAATTAGCTTTTGCTTCCCATCAAAAACCTGTAAATTTAAAAGGAAAATAATTGCGTAAAGTTTAGTACTGTACATATAGTAAGTATCTCCCCATAAGGCCTGGATATACGCTCATACGCTCAAACTTCCATCAATTTCCGATCAAATGGTGACTGGTGCGCACCATCTACCGTCAATTTTTTGCGGCCTGCAAAAATTTGATCGTAGATGATGGAACTGTGGGTCTCATCTTTAAAAGCATCGAAGAAGTTGCACGATTATGAAAGCACTGAAATCTCGCTGGTTCCTTTTTGCTGAATGCGATCTAATAAGGAGTTGTTGGCGCGTATACGTAGTATACCGCCTTTGCGATCGTTTCGAACCTTGCTCGATACAATAACCGAGTCCCTTAGTTCCTTACCGAAAAGTGACTACCGCGAACTTCTGAGATTTTCCAAAGCGTGTAAAAAGTTTATTTATCCGTCAATAATTATGATTTAAAGTTGTTTCTCATTCTGGGGCTCTCTAGTTTATGTGCAGTGAATACCAAGAGTCTACGTTACTTGGTTTTCTTAAAAAAAGCCTAAGAGCACGACGCGCTGATTTAAAATATGCATATATAAGCAGAATCAAGCGAATTGATTCGAGGATGGCTGAGCAGGTCGGCACTCTCGGAATGAGAATTTAACTCCTCCGCTTTGTTCAGAACGTTGCTTTGACAGATCTCCAAACCTCTGTTATACTTTTCAAAAGTTGGTACCCGTGCTCTGATAGTGCTGTTCATCTGACAACAATGTCAGTGTCAGCTGATAATAATATTTTTATCATATGAGGTTAATAAAAAGTTTTCAGTCAGTCTTTGACATCCTGAATAATTGTCTTGGTATTTATTTACTAATTTTACAGAATTATATTTTATTTCTTATTAAAACTAAGAAATACAGTCAACGTAGTGCAATCTGTGATGAGCCTCGAGACTCATTAGACCATTAGCTAAACGTGGCTCATACAGGAATCCACTTACCCCTCTCTTCCCCACGCTCCTGATCACTGCGTCGGCGTGACAATAGCTAATGACGGTCGCCAAGCTAGGCCGGGATCCTCAGCTCCTCGCCCAATTACTTACGCTTCATTAACCATTTCACCGTCACGCTAGGATTCGCCCAATTTTCGAAAAAATTATTTCGCGAGTTTTTAGCAATTGTTTCCTTACTCTCCGTTGAAACACGAATTAAAAGAGGTCTCATTCATAAAAATCGGCCAAATAGAAGAGAAGTTACAGTATTCGAAATCCGAAGAAATCAACAAAACTTCTCCAAACAAAAAATAAAATGAAGGGGAAAAAAAAGAAATGTATAAATTACAATTTAATATGATTGACCTCAGAATGTGACAAGCAATTCAATTATAAAAAGGAGAAAAAATTGAGTGAAATTACAAAAAATTAGCCTCTTGCAAGGGGCTTCCTTGTATAAGTTTTGACCTGAAGACAAGTAAATCCCGTTACATTATTAAAACGAAATTGACTCCATAGTTTAATGCCTTAGTTTCTTGAATACGATTATTTTAAGCTCTCGAAAATTTATACCAGCAATTTTACCCATGGGGTGATTTCCTGAGAGCTGATAATATCACGAATTTCTCATAGAGCCCTTCAAAAATGGCTTGCTTTTTGGGCAGCCGATTCGGCCATCAAACCGGGGTTTAAATGGAAGCTGATAATAACACAAAGCTCTGAGAAAAATTTTGAGATGAGTATAGGAACGGTTTGTAAATTACGAGGAGAGGCGGGCATTCTGTTCAGCATATCGATACATAAGTATTTTCACACGTAGAATTTAATTTTCACGTCAGGGAGTCGACATATTTTGATTTTTTCGATTTTATACGGAAAATGTATGGTTTTTCGGGATTGAAATTACTTACAATTGTTTCATGAAAAATGAATGCACCCAAAATGACTATAGCATTTTGACTTTCACATACGTGCACTCACTAAATCGATTGGTAAATTCAAAGAGTGGGTACATCGACCTGATATATCAAGTTTCTGCAATTTTTCACGGCAAATCGGTAGATTTTCGGGATGTGGATTGCTTACTTTCAATTCATGAATGAATAAAGCATGGACATGGTTAAGCTTCTTTGCATGAAAAGACGTTTAAAATAAAAAAATCAAGACATATTATTAATACAATTGCATTTATATCGAGTATAAATCTCTTTTCAATAATATAACGGGATTTATAATACCGGTGATTTGGGTATTTTAGCCCAAAAATACCTTTAAATCGACTTTATCTTCTAGGAGTTCGACAGAATTTTTCCTTTCTTCGCTTAAATTTTTCCGTAGCACTTTTCTTCAAGAATCTGATAAGATTTTGCTTGAGGCAGATCAAAAAACTTAAATTTGTTCGAATAGCTTTCTAGATTTACAATACACGGTCTCGTCAAGGTGCCTCGTTGACCTTGCACTGTTGGATCGTTAATTCTCTTGTTGTGGTGCTTGCCTTTTTTGAAATCTCTGTAAACGAAAACTAAAGGGGTTGATATGTGCGAGTTAATGACGCGCCTTATCAACACATTGTGTTGGAGTTCACTGCTTGTTTTTCATTCGCCTTCAATTTAGTTAGCAGCAATTGTTGCTACGTAAATGTTATGCGGATTGATTTTTGGTTCCTTCTTTGAAGGCGTTTTATTTGTGCAAGTGACTAATGGCGCACTCTGTTGGAATACTAACAAAGCTCCTCGGATTCCATCTATGTTTTTGTTTTTGTAGGTCATTTGGTATGTAGTGGTGACGTGGCATTGTTTGTGCTGTGGCAGATGATCAGCGTTTACTAGCTTCAGAGGATTCCTTCCAAAAAAAATATCTGTGGATCGGTCGTGCTCCGTGCTGTAGGTCTAAATCCTGCAAAATGTGGTAGTCTGTTCTGTAATGTAAACATGTTCTTTGTCCTTGTGCAAATCGATTTCACAGCTTGTTCAAAAGATACCAACTGCCATTTTCTACTTGTTTATTAGGAATTTCAGCTGCTGTCATCATGGCTACTGACTACCTCTTCACTCGTGTGAGTAAGCATCTAACCACTCAAGCTTTTTTTCCGAGTCTTGCCGCAAATGCCTCCCATCTTTTTGAGGCCCTGAACCATCCACCATGAATCTGACCGTCTGATCACAGGTGTGATCATGAGTCAAGGCGAAGAAGTTACGATTCCTCCGTTCGACCAACACTTACAAAACTATGTTCAGGCCCATCAGTAGAATGAACAGGTAAATTAGTAATCATTTCTTCTCGATTGTGCAATGATTTAAGAATGTGTTGGTAAATACAGTACTCATGCAATGGCTTGGAGCACTTAGAACTCGCGTGCTCAAAGATGAGATAAGTAGGTCATTGTAGCTAACTCATGAATCAAAGCTGCAACCACTTTCTCCTGAACTGAGATGTAGCACTGCGCAAAGATTTTCTATTTTACAGTGTGAAATTTTGCCAAAAGCACGATTGTGCCTCTAATTTCCTCTGAAACAGACTCCCACACTTAATGGCGGTAATTGACAGAATTGTGTACCTCAAGTTGAGATTTCACCTCTGTATCCAGTCAAACTCCGTGCTCAGACAGAGGGAGGGAACACAATATCAGTGTTGCCCTCTTCGTCATAGAATAATAACTAGCTGCGCTGTAAGAAGCGCCACGGGAAAGAACCTAAATCCGATCTATGAATGACCTTGAAGCACTTGACAGACCTCGATACTCTTTGTAATCATTGCAGATCGTTTGCCAAATATCCGCGGAATGCACGCAAAATGAAACTTTTCTAATTGCAATCAATGCTTTTACAGATATCCTTCGTAAAATATACTGACGGAATAAGCTATTTCACTTCCTAGATATATTTTGTTGGGCTAACCGACCTGAGCCGAGCAAAGATTACCATATGGGAAGTTGACTTCCGAGAATGGTGAACCAAGATTCCTCAAAAACAATAATGACATGGTTAAGTGAGATTGTTCAAGGTCGCTACAAACGCTGCTCTGTTGAAAAGATTGCCGTGGCTCTTCTTGTAGCGAAGCTATTTATTGCTCTATGACTTTGTGTAGGAACTTCAAGGCTGTAGCCGCAGCAATCTTGCTAATGTAATCGCTCGAGGAACCCAATCGAAAACTAAATGCTGCTTTCAGTAAATTTTATTGGTAGCACATAGCAAATTCAGTGAAATTTTCAGACAGTTTCGTCGATTATTTTCTCTGTTAAAAAATAAAATGGGGATGGAACTTTTTCAACGTTGCATGGCACTTGTGATATTGGACTGCAAGGTGATGATAAACTTTGGTAGGTTGCTGATGTAACTCCCAAAATGTCCCCAATGCTTAGTAAATGAATGTATTTTTGTATGCCTCCAATCACATAACCAATCAGGAAATAGACTACCCAACTCCGGTGATTTCTTATGCAGCAATCCTGAAGTGCATCTTGCAACTAGTCTATTTTTGACCGGTGAATTGGCTCTCTGCAAGAGAGGGGAAAGCAAGTATCCGCTTTTATTCTTGTTTACTATGTTTCCTGTCTGTGCGTGAAAAGTTTGACTGGTTAAAAAGGTGGACTGTCTCTATGATGTAAGCGACCTCCCTACTACAGCCTCAACTGAAAGAGATTTACTGGAGCTTTGGAGTTTGTTTCAGAAAGAGGCACCATCAAGATTCCTGCAGAATTATAAGTGAGATCAAGTACCTACTATTGAAATCCTCAATTCACTTTAGGCTAAATAATAACTGAAATACTGCAACAAAATTGAGGTAAAATGCGCACTAATTCTTTGGAAAATTTGAATTTCAATGGTTTAAGTTTAAAAACATCTAAATGTTCATCATGCCAAGTTCTTCTGTAGCAAGGCAATATTGCCCACAAGTCCTATTTCATAACTTTGAATTTTGATAGGTATGTCAGGGTTCATGCAAGCTTGAAAAGTGCTTGAAAAGTGCTTGATTTAAAAAAAAAAATTCAAGGCCTTGAAAGTGCTTGATTTTTTGGAAAGTGCTTGAAAACGTGCTTGAATTTCTCAGATCCACTTTTCGGAGGTCAAATGAGAAAGCATTCGACTTTTCAGACGTACGCTGGAAAGTATTAAAACGTGTTGAAATTGAAACGAGAACTACTCTGCTGAGTTGCCTGCTCAGTCTTTCGTCGCTGCTGAAAGTGGCTGAAAAAGATAACTTTGATCTAATTACTGGCGCTATTAGATTTTACAAGAATGTCTTGTCAAAAATTTTAGAAAAATCTCCAATATCACATGCCTTAGTTCGAAATTTGTCCTGTTTGGATCCGAGAAGTATGATTCACCTAGATGCAGATTCTTCTCCTGTTAGTCGGTCAGCTGTTTGCAAGAAGAAAATGAGGTCTGTCTTAAATACATTGTGTGATTGTAAAATAGTCGTAGCTGGTAAAGTTGATATTATTCTTGATGAATTTGATTCATTTTATCAAAACGTTGTCTTAAAGAAAGCTGTCACCTTTGCACACTATGAGCCTTATAAAGAGAAGTCAAGAGTTGATGAGTTTTATATTAACTTTATGGACAAGGATGAATACAAAAATTTATGGAAAGTTGTCAAAATAACTCTACTCTTAAGTCATGGACAAGCATCAGTGGAGAGAGGATTTAGTGTAAATAAAAACCTAGAAGTAGAAAATTTAAAGGAGCAGTCCTACATAGCACAGCGTTATGTACATGAGTTTACCGATGAAATGGAGAGCTTATCCAGTATGGTAATAACCAAAGAGTTAAGACAAAGTGTATCAGGTGCTCGCAGTAGATATGCTACCTATTTAGAGGAAGAAAAGAAAATCAAGGCTCTCACAGCTATTAAAAATGAAAAGTCAGAAAAAACAAAATCTCTACAAGAGAGAAAAAGACGCTTATGTGAAGATGTAAAGACCTTAGAAAAAGGTGCAGACGACCTGGCAGAACAAGCTGAAAAGAAGCAAGATCTCTCATTAATTGTTAAGTCCAATAGTTTCCGCCAAAGTGCCAAAAGAAAAAAAGAAGAGTTAGCAATCGTTGAAGGAGAAATTTCGAAACTCTCCAAACAGTTGTGAAAAAGAACCATAAGTCTCGGTTAAAATCTATAACTTTTTAAACTGCTTGTAAAAACATTTTTCTTCATACCTACATTTATTTAATTTCACATTAACATTTTTTTCTTTTTACTTCTGGTTTTTTTACCTTATTTTTTTTCAATGATGTGGGTCCATTATCTTCTTGAAAGTGTTTTTTTTTTCTTCTTTCGTCCGGTTTTTTAGTGTTCATAAAGACTCTTTTTTCAAATGATGTGCCGTTCCATACTCCAGACATACTCCTTACGTGTAGCCTCAAATCAAGAAATCCCACTTTTAAAATTCAAATATTTTTACAATAGTGAAAGACTATCAGAAAACATCTTGCTTCAGCTTTATCAAGAATGAATCTTCAATTTTGAGCTTCTTGTCCAAGTACCCTACTATTCTCATGAATTTAATCCATCGGGTAGCATGCAGATTTTCTATTAACTCTTTCATAAGTTGCACCATCTTCAGCCCATCTTATACCTATCGATATCCATCGGATTTAACCCATCGGATAGCATGCAGATTTTCTATTAACTCTTTCATAAGTTGCACCATCTTCAGCCCATCTTATACCTATCGATATCCATCACTTCTTAATGATTAACGTTGTCTCAATGAATATGAAAGTAAGATATTTATTTATTATTATCATTTATTTTTCTTTTTATTTTTAAACCAACGTTTTGAATAAATTGGAATAAAACATTCAGGTGTAAGTATGGATGGGTAGTTGGTCGAAAACTTATGCGGTGAGCCAGGATTTTACTTTTTTTTGCTTAGAATTTAGAGGTATTTACTTACTGGGTTGTCAGTATTGGTACTGATACTTGGGATGGTCTTTCATTTATACATCCGTGTATTTTTTAATTAGAGGAAAATACTCATTTTAGTTGGTTGTTGATATCTGTCTCGCTATTAGGAGTTTTTATGTCAAAGGTCCTGTGGAAAAATTTCTTGAATCTCGCGCAAAACTGCTTCCAAAAGGCTCTTGAAAGTGCTTGAAAAGTGCTTGAAAATTCAGAAAAATGTGCTTGAAAAGTGCTTGAATTTTTAGCACTGAGGCTGCATGAACCCTGTATGTGCTATCCAATTGTTTGAGTCTTTCTCTCCCTAGTAGCAAGTGCTTTTCTCTTAAGAGCCAGCTACTTTTCTCTTTTTGATTTGTCTAAGTAAGTTATGTGATGGCTTCCTTGTAATGTTTGGTATTTTTTAGTTTCAGACAATTCAACAACAAATGAACAGGCAAAATTTACACCTAATGCTGTTTCAAGACTTTAAGGACAACATTTTTGATTTTACAATACTCAAAACTGGTAGACCACCACTAAAGTTTGTAATGCCTCAAGATCTTCTGAATAGGTTTGTGATATTTCGTCACTTTTTGATGCAATACTTCCTGTAAAACTGTCCTTGAATCTTATCTGCGGTTTGGAAGAATGTACTCTTTATAGGTAGAAATGACAAATCACTGAAATTATATAAAAAGTTTGCGTTGGGCAGCAAATTGAGAGTTGTTTATTTAAGGCTCGTCCCAGAAGAAATCTCAAGTCATACTGTGGCGATAAGCTGGAGTCACATCTTTCAATTGCATCTACCTGCGGTAACTGCCTATGCACCTCAGAGTGATAAAAAGTGCCAGGTCATTATTATTCTGCCCCTATCACTCATGCAGGAATGTTTACAAGGATCTGGAAAAGTCAAGACAATTTTTCAAGCAGCACTTACTTTACGGAAGTAAGGGCAATGAAAGAAAGAAAATCTTAGCGGAAATTTATTTTTAGACCAGGGAATTTGAAAAATTCTAAATAGCCCTGAAGCACACAAGACAGCGGCGTTAGGGAGTATGGCCTACAGGATGATGAAAGTTCCTCCTAGCCAAGAGAACGGACGGAAAGAAGAAAACGATATTTTTAAAATCGCCAAGAAAAACAACTTTGGAGAAGAAGCAATCAGACAAATTATAGGTACGGCAGATCAGCAGTGGCCTATCATTTTCGGTTCCCTGGGCAAAACATAGATTTCCAACCTAAGCTCTCTAAAGAAGGAAAAAGTTGATATGAATTGGACGTTTGGGGAAAAATGTTCCGAAGTACACTAGGAGAAGGGAAGCAACTTTACCTTCGATGTGTCAGGCGCCTCTAACATCCTATTTATTTATATTGGAAACTTGACAACGCAAGTTTTATGCTTAGTGCAAGTGAGTTGAATTGTCGCTCATTTTTTAGTTTTTAAAAATTTAAAAAAAAATTTAGTCAGAGAAAAGCTAAAAAAAAATTAGGAAAAAATCAGGGAATTTGAAAGTGAAGAAATTAAATGAAAACCCTCTACGTTGCCTAGCAAAACTCATTGTAGCCAGCTGGATTATACGTTTAACGGAGGCTTCCTCAAATGTGTGCATCAACATAGGTTTATTTTTTTACTTATATTAAACCTTATAAGGAAAAATTGAGTTGCTCTGTTTGAGAGGAATAAAATACAGATGGATGATTCGGAATGTGATGTTTTTCTGTTTAAATGCTCCTAAGTTGTCATCATCATATCAAAGCAAGGTTTTGGAGGTATAGTTATGCTGTAAATTCGTTCTCACAGCAAACATCTAATTCGTGGTTTGAAATATTCGTCTTTTCAGAAGTACAAATTACTAAATTCTATCATATTTTTAGACCAATTTGCCAGCATTCCTTCATTTTCAATCACTTCTCCGTCTGTAAGCTTGCTCCTGTTTTTGAATTCTATTATTTTTATTTTTACTTCTTCTTTTTCATTTTACAGATCAACGTTTCCTGCTCTCAAGAAGGCCGTTAACGGCCAGAAGGCCAAAGGGTGCTGCATGTTTTGAATGCTTAAAATGAGATCCTGATATGGTGAATATTACACAAATCATCAATTTTTGTGTAGCAATCATCTGATATTGCCTTCAGCCCCATTAGATGGAAAGGCCAGGCTCGTTCTGGCAGGCACCTCCCTCTTTGCAAGTTGTCTGCTTGTTCCTCTCTAAGGTTTCTTGTAAGTAAAACATTCATGCTTTGCAGGGGTGCAGAAAATTCATGATCGCATGGCTACTCGGTGGAAAAGTGAGTGGGCCTCGTAGCAGTGGCATTATAATTGCAGGTCTCTTCAAAACTTATTGTGGAATTTTTAAAATCTTGACGTTCAGAAGATAAAAAAAGGTCATAGGTAGCTTTGATAGTATTCACGATAAGAAACGTTATTTATTTATTTATTTACTTTTTTTTTTTTTTTTTAATCGGAAGACTGAGAAGTTTCTGCACCCATGCTACTCCAAAATGTATTTAAAGTCATCATTTGTCAACAAAAAGAGTTAACTAATATTTCTTACTATCAGCCAATGCTAGGAACTAGCCTACTGTAAAACCTAAAGCAACTTTTCCTTGATTCTGTTTCGTTCCATCCTTTCAAAAGGAAACGTGCAGGTATCCAACTTCCAAGGAGAGACAAATAACTCCTTTGAGGCCGTGGGGCAACCGTAAACAGATGGATTTTGTCGAGTTTTTATGATTTCCTGTGTACCGAATTTTTACCAAGCTCATAGTTTCCCCAACCAAGGTCACATCAGTCTGTAACAACCGCTAACTGGCCACTGTTTTCTGCATTATCCTAAAGGCCCAATGGGACAATTGTGAGGAAAATGTAGGAAACTGCTGAAGGACAGACTTTGAGGAGAATTCGTACCTTGACAAAAAGAAACTGATGTTTCGAAGGTTTTCCGAACTATCTGGTATGTGATTGCTTTTTGGAGTACTCACTATTGAATTTGATCCTTTTTTTTCACAGATTGCATCGGACGGACGTCCTCATGGATGTACTCATTTTGACAAAAATTTCTATTCTTGTGCAATGACAACAATCCTTGCTTTCACCGAATGTGACGTGTGCCTGACCTCTGCATTGTACCTACTGTCTGCAGTCCTCCAATCTAGGAAGCGATTGCTTTACCAGGTAACTAAACTGGTGTAATTCTATTATGAGATGAAAACAAATTTTATCAGCCAGCAGTTTTGATCCAACAAGAATGAAGATAGTCTCTTCTGGGTCCATCTGGATGTGGTTGGTTAAGAATGTGGTTTTATCATAAGAAAAAAGACAATGTAACCACTGTACCCAGGCATTGAGAAATTCAAATTTGTAAAAAGACAGAGAGGCTTGTATCAGTGTCTTGGTTCAAGGTCATCGCTCCTCAGAAAATTGGGCTTAAGTGTCATAAAATAAGTAACACTCCTGGAGGGGAGGGGGGTCGAGGAGTGTCTGGCGATTTTGTTTTATGTGTGAAAGTATGGAGTACCACTGCTGTATTTTACTTGTTTTGAATTTAAGGAATTCCACTTCCATACTCAGTCATGTTTTGCATGCTGCACAGGGCCGGATACTGTAGTCTTCGCTATGAAAAGGGGCAGTTGAGAGGAGGATGCAGTTGAGCGGCACAGTTGATTGTTTTTGGAGGGCCCCCAACCCTTGAATGAGCCAATTTACCTGCTTTTAAATCTTTTTTCTACACCCTGAGCTAGTCACTGGCTCCGCCCCTCATTTGCCATCTTTGTCAAGTGATTATTTAAGTGATGGTGAGCTCTGATAAATGGTGGACTTCCAAGAAATTCCTTGATTTATTCAATAATGTTTTCGTCTTGTGTTGAAAAATTGCTTTTCTCAATGATTAATTGCCATCCGTGTTGTGATGGTGAGCACGGTAACTCAGCACAGAATATTGTCCTCTATAAAAACTGCTCTTACCTCAACAATATTTGGTCCCTGTGACATTGTTTGGTTTAAAAAGCCCCAATATGAAAACGTTAAAATAAGACCTTAGCCCCTCCATCAATTGAGGAGCTTCTCGGAAAAAGGGCACATAGTAAAAAATAGCATTTAAGAAAAATGCATTTTAAGTTTCCATCAATAATTTCTGGCCACTGATGGTACCTTTCATCGCAGCTTGGACTCCCGATTTCGAACGAAAGTCAATTTCAGTGGCCATAGAGTAATGAGCAAAACTTCAAATGCATTTCTCTCAAACGCAATTTTTTGCTATGTGCCCTTTTTCCGGAAAGCTCCTTAATTGAACTACATATTACAATAAGAAACTACCATCTCCAGCGCATCTATGAAAGCACCTATCTGCACAAGGAAATTAATGGCACTTATGTGGCTTCTTAACTGAGCCAGAAACGGTACTTAGTTTCTATTCGCAAAATGCGCTTAGTTCAATTTTGACTCTTGGAGGAGAGAAAAATAAGGCACTATTGACATCATAGAAATTAATTTAAACAAAAGCCGAAACTTGAAATCGAAATTTTATCCCTCCCTTTAAGCAATGCTCTTAAGTAAAGCGGTGCGTACTTCTAGGATTAAACTCAGAAGTACCAGGCATCAGTGGAGGAAGGATATTTTAATAAAATCAATTTCAAGTAACCTTCTGATCAATAAGTTCGTCAGGTTGTAGGCCAGATCAGGGTGCATTTACAGTACCTGTTTTCAATGGCTGTTTTGAGCTACGTTTTTAGCTCAACATCGTTTAGTTAGGGTTTTTTTTTCCTTTTTTTTTTTTTTTTTTTAATGTAGGGAGAAGCTGAAATTGCTTGTTTTCAATGCGAGTTTAGAAAATACCAATCGGTTCTTTATGAGTTGATCCCATAAAACTCTCATTGTCAATGGCTGAATTCGGGAAATGAGTGTCTCAATTGCAGCACTTAAGAATCTCTGATTATTATAATAACCTTCAAAGAAAACGAATTAGAATGTGAACAGAGAATGTTGAGTGATTTAGAAAGCCTCTATGGGAATGAATGGAGTAAATTCTAAGAAAATTTTAATTCAAACTATCTTTTAATTTTTGCTTCAAATAATGAAGATCCGAGACTTACAACATTGCAATCTGAGGTACAAAAGGCCTGCAACATGTTGATTGCATTTTGCATGTAATTTTGGTTAAAAAACCTGTCTTCTGATGCTTGAAGAAGACTGCATTATGCAACAAGGAAGCGCCATTTCTAGTCAAGTTTAGAAACAATGTATTATTTTCCTTTAGTTTCCGTATGCTGATATATATGTACTTTTATGGAAGAGTCAGAAATATTGGCTCCTAATTGCAAAATGAAGTCCAATTTACATCCTGTCCAGTCTTCAGAGTTTCCATGGCAGTATCAGAGAATTTTAAAAAGTTAGGGAAAACCTGGAAATGTCAGTGAAAATGACGAAAGTGTCAAGGAAAAACTGTTTAGTCACCTTTATTTGCTTTTCAAAATGGCCTTGATGTTTCAAACAACAGATTTTGCTTGGAAACTACATATTTCAAATTATGCCTTTTCAATTGTGCGACGTACCCATGATTTTCAGGGAATTCTACCTAAATGTGTTTGGGAAATCAGAAAAATGTCAGGGAATTTTATTTTCAAAATTCTGTGGCTACCCTGAGTCTGCCGTTCCAAAGGAAAACGGCTTAATATCTTCTAGGCGTTGCCAAATCTTCTTTGATAAAATACGAATTTCAGGGATTCTACGTATATTTATTTCCCAATTTTTCGGAAAAATTTATTTGGCAATTTTATCTACAGCGTCTGAAAAATTCAAGGAAAAACATTTAAAACGTTCCACAGAAATGAATGTTCCATGATTGCACCTTTGGCAACACCCAGATGCTCATCCAGCATTTACTTACAACTTACATTTTTGTTACAACCCTATTTTACCATTCCCAAGTATTTATACTGTATCTTTCCTTGATTTTTCAGTGGAACAGACTGATAGCCATGACTGATGAATATTTGGCGTGTTTCTGCTCTCTTGGGTTGGCCACTCTAGCAACAATTGGAGATTATATGACAGAAGAGATGAGCTGATATTAAATTCATCGGATGGAAGATATAGTTTTCTAATTTTTCACAATTATTACTGCGGATGTTGCATCTCTATATTCATCAATCTCAAGAATCATTCTCAAGAATCCTCATTCATGCTGCTGCATAGTTCCAAGTTCTTTTTGCGTGATCCTGTCTCTGGTAGGTGGTCGCTCATTTCACCCTCAGCGGACCGTATGGCCTTCTGGCGTAGATCCGCAGCTGATATTAGTGATGTCTCCAAGCATGGTGAAGAACGGAATAGAGCCTCTGGCCCAAGTAAAAATATTGAGTGGAGCCTGATATGTACCAGATTGCCTGATATTCATCAGAACCAACCATCATTGCAAAAACCTTCATTGCCATAGTTCCATATTTTACAGAAAATGAAAGCCAAGAAGGAGCAGTGCCATCTTGTTTTAAGATAACTGGATATGCCGAGAAGGGTTGGAGTGCCAACTAGAAATTAATTCCTGTGACAGATATCTGTTGCGCCTTCATCCGAGGGCAACGAGTATCACTGCGGACGTTGGAGCGCATGTGTTTAGCAGCACGCCTCTTACGTTGAGCCATGCAGACGAAGACAAGGAAACTAGTCTAGTCTGTAAGTCACCATTTTCCTGAATCAAAGTGCGTATACGCGACAATTCTGAATTACACGTATGAATGGTATGAAATTAAACCAAGCCGAATGGTGTTAGATCCCACAGGTGCGCACTCAACAAGGTGGGCCTCTCTTTCCACTCGAATTGAGGTTTTTTTTTTTTGCTGCGTCTGCTTTAGGCGGGATAATTGGAAATTCCGTGAACATTAGTGGCTTGGTAGAGGTTGTGTGAGCTTTTGTGTCTCCTGCACCCATGAACTTGGGGCCCCCAAGAGGGCGGAGGCGAAGGCAGCGGAAGTGCTGCCATTGGGAACTGGGATGATCTCCACAGAGAAATCAGTGGTCAACAGCGGCTTCTTTCGTGTAGGAACATCGAACGCTGCCCTCCGTTTTTCTGCCATAGTACTTAGCAAGTGATTAACCGCCCTTTGATCGTCTTCTGAATTCATTTTTTTCCCGAACCGAAAAAAATTCAAGTTTAGAGCTTTTAGGTTTAAAAAAAGAAAAAACAATTATTAGAAAAACAAGTTTAAAAAAAGAAGAAAAATATGTCCAACCGTTTATTAGTAAGTACCCATATACAATTGATTCCGGGTCTCAGGTGGAGGTGCGGTAGTTTGGTTGTAGAGGAAAAAAAGCACACAGTTTCATCGCAGTCATGTATAATCAGATGGAAAAAGGATAAAAGAAAAAAAAACTCGGGTATTTCATCATTCACTCACTCACATATATTGTTTGATTTTTTAACACATGACACATATAACATAATTATAATAATAAGAAACAAAACAAGAGAGAGAGAGAGAGAGAGCACTATCCCCGTGATTCGGATAAATCCAAAAATTAACGAGTGTTAATTTTCCGATTTACCCCATCAATACCAGGGATAAACTACTCTCCCCCTCTGTAACCCAGAGGATCCATTCTTGGAGAGTTTGAATCCCCCCTCACCATCCTCTCGACTTATACTTTGTTGGTCCTGTTGAGGGCGGACGGACAACCATATCCCCACCGTTTCCCCAAGTCTGCCAACCGTATACGCCTCCATTCTCCCGGGACCCATGACATTAATCATCAGAGATGTGGGGTTAGCGTTACCTGACCAGACAAGAAAATGGGATTGGATGATTGGGAGAATGTTCATCAGTTGCATGTTTGTTGTTGTTGTTGTTGAAGGTTACGGAGGTGCTGGTGTTGGTGAGGATGATGAAGACGATGAGTGGTGTGAGACCTGGGGAGACCATCCTCGTTCAACGAGGATGATGCTGCTCCTGCTGCTGGTAGCGGTAAAGTCGGGGGCAAGGCTTCTTTCATCTCTAAATTTTTATTTACAAAATGATCAAATACTGATTCGAGATCGGAAATGGGAGGGCTATTGACGTATTTCGTCACGATACTAAGCCCTCTTTTTTCATCTTTACTCGAATCTGACCTAATCATATAACTATTAATTTTAATTTTTACCTCGCTATAGTTATCTACTATAAATTTAAGCTTATCTACAATTTCAGATTTTTTCAACAAAAAAAACCTGGGAGATCGGCGAGCCGCGGGTCCTCGTTCCTGAAAAAGAAGGATTGAACCGTGAGGTCCTCCTCGGTTAACTCTGATTCGAAAAGGTTGGCTATGTTATCCACGCTCGAATCGTGGGCATAGTTTTCAGAGTAGTGGATATCACAGTAATTACAGTAAAAAGTAGGAGCCATTTTGAAGAAGGATTTAACTCACTAAACAACATAAAACGTGAATTTCCAAGCGTACTTGTCACCTATTCTGATTGGAAGTCTGATTTTATGTGAAATCGTCACGTTTGCGCATGACTCGCTGGACTGCTGTGCATAGCATAGCCCCGCCCGTCGTCGACCCGATGCTGTGATCAGTTTTGCAAGCACGTCCTTGGAAATAATCGATCGGGCTGCGACCGAGGGGATCAGGGCCTGTGCGCTGACCCCCCCCCCCCCCCCACATTTCACGAGTACGAATGGTCCGCCGTAAAATGCCATTTTCCGTCAATGTGAATGGAACAAAAAAAAAACAGGAAACAAAAAAAAAAAAATCTTCGAAGAAATAATTGCGTTTTTTATCTCTAGAAACGGAAATAAGCCCTTGACTCCTTGAGATTATGCAACTGACAATACTCACATTTACAAAAAAAGAGTGCTTTGTTTTCGGAAAGCGTAGCCTCGTTACAATGGTAACCCGAATCGTAACAGAAGTCATCAAACTCGATCGCCCTATGCCGGTATCGTCTCAACACGTGACGTCGCACGTAGCATAGCGCGCGAGGTATGACTCTGCCTGCTTGCCTATCCAAATGCTCTATGATGGAGCGGTACAGACGCGGCTCATGTATACTCGCTCGTATTCTGTCCAGTTGTAGCGCCAGGGTCTTGTCGCATAAGCCCCGACAACAGCACACGCAAATGTCGTCATTCGACACGCATGAATGCGTCACCGTGTGTGGCGGGAGTTTTGCGACAAGACTCTGGCTCACCCGCTCTTTAAGCATATATTCTGACTCGGGCGAAAAGTGGCATCGGTCCAACAACGTCAAGCACTCGTCAAACGTCAAATTCCGAATAGACAAGTTTGACAAACGGGCGGGATATTGTTGGGGCCAATGACACATTTTCGCCTGCGTCGATTAGTCGGTTTCTAAAATGAAGCCGCGCTGGAGCCGCCTGGGTAAATTATTCCTACACCGTTGCCAGGTGAACAATTTTTCCCGTAGGCGAGCAGACAACGGGTCCGTGAGGCCTTTCCTCTCGACACTAAGTTCGCTCAAACGCGAGAGTACTATCGCCAGACCTTCTGCGTTATTGCGCAATACACAGTGCACCCTGGCCACTTTGGAAAAAGCTCGTGCAAAGCAGCTAGTGCTGCACGTGTGCATGAAAAACCCGGTACTGCCACTCTCTTCGCTCCAAACGCAGAGATTTGTAGTCTCGGTGAAGATACATTCGGCTGCTCGCAAAAGGATTTGTGTTCGAAGCCTCTCGCTCAGACTGCACGCGTTCAGAGTGAACACGCACGCGTCAAGATCTAACAAGCGTAAACACAAATCGATCAATTTTGCGCACCGGTTTGGCATCGCGGCGCCGGGTTTAGTCTAACAATAGTAGCTCCGTGTGAACGTTCTTCGATATCAGATTTGTGTGCGGCAGATGCGTTGCACACCAATGGGAAAAGCCTTTCAGGAGCCGTCGGTACGATTCGGGTTTAGCGCGCCATTTAAATTTGAGCGTCTTTAGAATCGATTCGTAGGCGCGCACGCAGTCGTAATCGCACTCGTGGTCGCTTCTTGCGTGGCGATACACATCTACGCGACGAAATAATGTCGAAACGAGTTGCGTGTTTAGACCCACCCCGTGCAAGTATGGCAATTCGAATTGAGATGCGAACACACATTCGTCAAAACTCATGCGTTTAATCGCGTATTCGAACAACGGCTCGACAAACATTTAATCTTTTTGTTTTTAAATTTGAATTTGTTTTTAAAAAAAATTACGGTTCCATCATATAACTCTCTATATCGCTGTCGATCTCGTCATTGGTGTCCTCCAGCGGTTTCCGGTAAAACATGGGGTGTCGCCTGGGTAATTTAGTCGTGCACCAATGCCTGAAGCTCAGCACGAGAAATTCGGCAAGTAGAGGCTCCGCATGCAATTGAGAAACTAGTCTATCGAGCGTTGAGTTGATTTTTCGCACGCACCCACTATCGCATTGACATAAGTCTTCGATAGAGTATTTCGTCGTGCGTTTAAATCTCTTGCACGGGTTGTTCGGTGCGTATTCGGTGCGCGCAAATTCGCGGTGCCCTCTCACCTCGAAGAATATTTTAGAGGCTACGCCTTCGATAATCCAATAGCGCAATTGTCCGGGCAATGCAAGCCGCAGAATCAAATTCAATCGTCAATTGGTGAACGCATAATTCGCACAAAGGTTTTGGTACATTACGGTACCTTAACATCGCGAGCCCCCGCTTATCGCTTGTCGGCAATGCCCAAAAAGTTTCTGAACAAAGAATGGGCGCGGGGTAACTCGCCGAAACAAAAATTGATCATCCCCTTATTGTAGGATGCAAACAATTGGGGATCGTTTAGAATAGAGTCGACGTATGCGTGAGTTACCTGTAGCGCAAATATACATTTGCCAGTATCGCATTTATATATGTCTTTTTTAAAAAAGCGCTTGTGGGCCGGTGTGCGTCGTACCACAGATTTAGCGTTTTTATGAAGCTCGCTATTGTAAAACGTTATTGCTCCAACTTGGTACGCGATTGCGTGTCTTATATTAGTCGGTGCTTCTGTCTCGAGCAAGAAATATACGCATTGATCAAACGATAATCGATACAAATCTTCGATTCTGAACGATGCGGATTGGGTCGGGTCGCTCTTTAACGGGAAGGAATAAAACATAATATCATCGGCCATGGTGCTGCGGGGCGCGCTTACTGTTTTTATGATTCGAATTTGCAAGTGGGCACGGAGCGAGGTAAAACAAAAATTTAAGCAAATATTAAATATAATTCACACAAAATAGTTAAGGTGAGACTGTACACTCCATTTAAACTCATGTAAAATATGCTCATACAAATGACCCTTTTTCTCAGGAACTGTTAAAGCTATCAGTCTGAAATTTTTTGAGTGTATTCTTTATGAGGTGGTGCAGCACTGGTACTAGGATTAAGACTTTACTGACATAGAAAGTGAACTTTTTTGAAAGTTCAAAGTTTGTTTAAAAAAACCCCTGCTTTTTTAGCTTTAGGAATATTTTGAAAAAAGTTGAGTTGAGTTACACACAAAATCCTAGTTCCACTTATGCTCCTTACTCTTGTGAACAGATCAAAAAAAAGTTTATGAAGATATCTCTTCTAGTTCCTGAGATAAAGGGTCATTTAGTTAAAAAAACCAAACTTTCGGAAACAGTAAAAATAGAAAAAAAAGTAGCATTGTTCCAGTAAGTATTTTGAAGAAAATAAAATCACTCACATATTTACTCAAAAGCTCCTGCTTTATAGAACTCTTCCTCATCCTCCAGTTTTCTTTTGCAGCCTCTTTTTCTCTGTCGTTTCTGCTTTTGATTCTCCTTTTGAGCACGGTCTGCTTTTTTGACTCGCTGCTTGTCCATCTGTCTGTATCCAATGATAGAATTCACACCTGCATCAGCTCCTGTGATATGCTGTAGCACTTTTATTCTACCTAGATTTCCTTCGTTGAATGTAATAACGCTGTCATAGACTCCAAGTTTGAATGTTTCAAGTCCAATGAACACAGTTTTGGGTAATCGGGACCAGACGACACCGTTGAAACATTCATTTACATTCTGCGTCTGACCGTGCAAACATTTTTCAAGCAACTCTTCTTTCGAAAGATCTTGGAAAATTGGCTTTATCTCATTCATAACAGCCTCTGGTAGGGAGTTGTTATGGGTATAAGATTCTTTAGTGACCTTGGCTCTTTCAAATTTACACCAGGAGTCAACTCCTTTTGGGCACATATGGTGATTAGGTTTCTCGTCTGTCGAGAGTCGGTGAAAAAAAGTGGCCCAAACATCCTTACGCATGGCTTTCAAATTGCCTCTGTTTCTTCTAATGGCTAGGCCAAAGTAATTCTGCAAGGAGTCTATGGTTTTTTTGGTCAATCTTCCTTTACCACTAATAATTTTACCATCACTTAGTTTCTTACCTTTCATAGCTTTCACTTTGGTCCGCAATCTTGACCCCATTCTTTTTTGTACGTGTCCAACGCATTCAAGTTTTGAAATTTTAACATTTGAGCCATAGGGTTCACTTTCCTGCACATCTTGATACCCTTTACTGTCACCATCACCCAGGTATTTTACATACCGCAGATTATATTTTTCCACTGAACGTTTGAATATTGAAACTGCACCTTGGCTCTCCATTCCGCCACTTACTCCTTCGTAATTTTTCATGCAGGACTCTTGCTTACAAGGTTTCTTATTAGTTTTGCAGCTGTGACAAAATTTGCTCATACATTCCACATCCAGGATCTTGCCTGTGTCGAAACTGCATGCGGACACAAAACCATTGAGCGAAGTATGGCCACGCTTTTGCCAACTACCATCCATAATCACACCAACATTACTTAGTTTTTCAACGTTACTTTCATCTTCGTCATCATCCACATCATCAAATAGATCATCATCATTATCAGTGTCTTCTTCAATATGAAATTCACTAGCTTCTTTTGCAGCTTCTTGCATGCATTCATTAGCTACATCTTCACAATAATTTCTCAGCAGCGTATTGTAATCTTGAAATCTAGAGGGCGGTGGTGGCAAATTCATGGTTGCGCATAACGACTCTGCTCCTTGTTGCCCTTTTCCTATCACTCTCATGCCATAAACAAATCTTAAATTTACCTCAAACTTTGTGCTAGCTGCAAAAGGAGATGAGTAGCTCTCTGTTGTTTTGTTGCAATCATCACACAGAAATTGAATTAGAGATGCGAGACCCTTCCGTTTAGATATAATTTCTGTTACGCGAACAGAGTTATTTTTACAATACTTACAACAGACAGCACTTTCTACCAACTGGTTGAACATTTTTAAGTTCATAATAATATTACCTGAGTTCAAAGAATCATCTATTATATTTGGATCACATGCATCAATATATTTACACTTTTTGCTTGAAGCAGAGTTGACTTTCTTATCACTAGAATTCGCATCACTTGCTTTGTCTGTAACCTTATCAGGAGTCATCACTGGCACTTTACCGGAGTTCTTCACAGTATGCCGATTCCCGTGAAACTTTCGCTTCTTCGTAATACCTATTGGTTTTGTCATTATAAAATTATAGAAATATAAACCACGCTAGAAAAATAAAATAGCTTTCGATCGAAACATAACTCTGAGCTTTGAAGATGCACGTCGCGTATAAAACATTTCACTGGACTGTTTTTGTTTACAAAGTGAGGTTATTGAGAGCAGGCTGCCAAGGCCGCGACTTGACAGAACTAAAATACACTAATACCAACCTTAGATATTATCCCCAGCTTGAAACTGATGAAATTCATGAAAATTGTAAAATTATTCTTTTTTCTTCGTGAAAAAAAATAATTTTGACACAATATCATGCAATATTTGAAGAAGCACAAAAAATAGACCGAAAAAGGAAAGTATAGCATGTTATATACCATTTTAATCAGCAAAGCAAGCTGTTCAAGAATATATTATAAAACCAAAATGTCATTTTTTTTTGATTTTGGGTGTACAGTCTCACCTTAAAAAGCAAAAATACACGCGTCAAGATTTTGAGCGGACAAACATAAATCGAGCAAACTAGCGCAAGATTCCGCCCGCTCCATGACTCACCAGTCGAGTAGCAGCAATTCGGTTTGTATGTACAACGAGATGAGATTTTTGCTACACAAATGTGTTTGAGCCCAATTACAAAAACCGGTCATAAAGCGCTGATAAAACGCGGGTTTGCCGCGCCATTTGAATTTGAGAGTTTTCAGAATAGTTTCTAGCATGCGCACGCAATTGTAGTCACACAAGTGGGTGCGCCTGCTGTGACGTATCGGGTCCACTCGCAAATAAAATGACGCAACCAGTTGCGCATCGAGACCGATTTCCAGCATGTAAGGTAATTCGTACAAAGTCACAAACACGCATTCATCAAAGCTCATTCGCTTAATCGCATATTCGGACAATGGTAGGGCAGACATTTCTATGTAAATGCGCGATTACAGGTCGGCCGCCCACACGTCAAAATCACTATCACTATCGCTCGATGCTAGGATGTTGCTCGATCCTAGCATGAGCACACGAACTTGATGCCTCACCGGTAACCTGTTTTTACACCACGATCTGAAGCTTTCCTCGAGCTTTGCGGCCAGAAGCGGTACCGAGTTCAATCGAATGATGAGCGTATCGAGAATCGACCTGATTATTTCTGCACATACCCGATCACATTGACATTCACCTTCGATGTAAATCGTGCGTTTAAATATCTTCCGCGCGCCAGAAGGTGACGTCACATAAAACCGGTGAGGCACGGATTCGTGAAAGTAAATTCCGGAGGCGACTTTTGCAACGATTATATCGCATAATACGCTCGGTAAGGCATACGCGGTTAACAAAAACACACACTCGTCCTCGGTCAAACGTTCTACGCATAACTTCTGCAGAGAATTCGTTTCTTACTTTTTGTTTAGCCCACCCACCTCAGCGCCTGTCTTTTATACCCAAGAAGTTTTCAAACAAAAAATGACCGCGAGGCAACTCGGCAAAACAAAATTCTATTAGCCCTGTATCATACGATGCGAATAATAGCGGATCGTTGAGAATGCTGCTGACGTAAGCGTGAGTGTCTTTAATCACAGCGAGACATGTATCGTTCTCACATGTACATATGTCTTTTTTGTAAAACCGTTGAGTATCGGGTGTACGTCGCCGCACGCTTCGTGCTTTTACATGGTTCTCGTTGTGATTAAAGAAACTCTGTGTGCCGAACTGGTACGCGATTATATGCTTAATGTTTAACGGTACTTCTACTTCAACTAGGAAAAATATACATTCGTCAAGGCTTAATTTATACAAATTTTCTACACGAAAACCTGCCAATTTATTCGGTTCACTCTTCAGCGGAAACATATAAACCATGTCATCATGCTCATTTTGATTCATGATTTATTTTTTTTTTTTAGTTATTACTAGTCGATATGTAGACTTTATCGGTATAACGGCTTAAAGAGAAGGGAGGGGCTGTTATTTACATACAAGTTAAGTTTGGGCTGATTAAAGAGCGAAGTGGCAACTGCGCCAGAGCAATAATGCTCGAAACAAATAAATAAAGATCAATGTAACGAATACAAGAGTTTATTTAATTCACAAGAGAGTAATACAACTAGCACATTAAATGGGTAGAGAGACGCACAAGTAATGGTGGAGGGTATGTTGAGAACAGCTGGTCTGATACTAGACATTTAGAAATCAGAATCGTAGCCCTCGTCACAGTTTTCCTTCAAGAAAATTAGAGCGCTGCGAAAATGATTAAAACGTTTCCAAAAGTTATTATGTCTTAACCCAAAAGTTATGTAAATTTTTTCTTTAATTATAATACTTCTGATGTCGCGATAAATACTGTCGTCTAGGAACTGCAAAATTAGTTGAACGAACTCTTCACAAGAAATTTCAAATAAATTCAGTGGAGCGATCAACTCAATTAAATCACGCGTTATAGGTGCTGATTTATTCAACCAAGTGAAAGACATTTCCTTAGTCCATATTGGCTAAAAGGAAACGAAGCATCTTTTGGATAATTCGTAGCTGAGCGAAATATTCTCGTGGAGAGCGTACTCGGGAATAGAATTCTTCCAGGTAGTTCTTTATCTCAATGCTGCGAATATCCTCGTACTCGTGAGTAAGGAAAAAATCCCACATTAAATGAGAGGCATCCGTCGGTGCCAGATTCTCAAAATCAGTCTGTTGCGCCAATACAGTAAGATCGCTTACGATTGGGCAAACAGTGTTCAGTAGCGTTAGCATGAAGAATTTTCACAAAGGAAAAAATAAAAATTTTATTTCCTAATAGAAGGCCTAGCAGTAAGGAATCACTTCTAGAAGTCAATAAATTCTTATATTTGGAGCCCTGCAATAAGGGATTTACTCACAAATAAAGAATAAAGAGAATCAAAAAATGTAGTTTCACTAACAAAAATATAAAATTGAGGATATCACAAAAGCAAAAGAGAGAGGGGGATGGTCAGAATATTATTATCATACCAAAAATTACTCACAAAAAAGCGGTGATGTACTTCATTTTTTTCTGATGAGAGGACAAGTGTGGAAATCTGCGTAGTCGGCTGTGGAGTCGCGGATTTGAAGACCAGAAGGAGTGCTGATAAGGCGGTCAATACGTTTGCCGAGAAGTCCGTTGTCGGCGCTGTATGATTTCCAAGGGATGTCCTCCTCAGGTCTGTACGGGAGCACGACCTTTGCTATGGGAAGTCGTCGGAGAGGAAGCCGAAACCACAGGAAAGACCAGGGATGGTAGTTCTCAAGTCCTTTCTTGAAGACTGCAAAATCTCCTTCCCGTTTGCAATTGTCGAAATACGCCCGGCAGCTGACAGGAATTCCTTCGTAGTTGAAAGCGAGCTTTCCAGCAATCCAAACGGTAACAGTATCTTCAGTTTGCGTGACTTCCACAGGCCAGTCTTGTCGGAAAGATGTGAGACTTTTGGTGATGAAAGTTAGAAGTTCTTTCTTTTCCCTTTCGTTCGTGTAAATGAAACGATAGGTGGTTAAAGATGGAACGGTCAAATCAGATCCGTATCTTGGAAAGAACTCCGGTTCTGACATAGAAAAGAACGAGGTTCGCAAAAGTGGGATCAACGCGATGTTGAAAGTCGCACTTAAATTATCCTAGCGACAAGCGCCAGTTAAGTTTGGGCTGATTAAAGAGCGAAGTGGCAACTGCGCCAGAGCAATAATGCTCGAAACAAATAAATAAAGATCAATGTAACGAATACAAGAGTTTATTTAATTCACAAGAGAGTAATACAACTAGCACATTAAATGGGTAGAGAGACGCACAAGTAATGGTAGAGGGAACCGGGCCTAACGGGGGATCTCCGAACGAGAGACGACGATTGACTTAGGCTCAGGTGACCGAGCTTTTATAATGACAAATGACCCGGGCCAATTTGCGTCATAGGCGCAAGTTGGGCCAGAGATGGGACAGAACTTGCTGACAAAAGTTCGGGACTCAGCAGAATGTCCAAATAAGTGCAATTCGTAAGAGCAAAGTCCTAATTAGGTAACGCACGGCGACACTCTAGCGCGCGAGCGGATTCGGCTCGTGTCCGTTTTGCCGGACCTCGGTCTAAATGTTCAGAATATAACTTACACACACTAGAGAAATAGTGTCAATACAAAAGTTCATGAGGGTACGCATGCGTTTCCATCGTATAATACTCGCACACAATGGCTCGGGGTAAGACATCCCTTGGATCGGGGTAACCGAGAATCTTCTCGAAAAAAAAATGATTTCGTGGCAACTCGTCGAAACAAAATTCTCTAAAACCGCGATCAAATTCGCGAATCAAATCCCAATCTATCCGAGCGCTTATCAAATCGTATCGCACCGATCTAAGCAGGTGGGTACACGTATAGTCGCATTTACATATATCTCTCACGTAAAATCGCTTATGTACTTTTGTTCGCCTTTGAGCGTACAGCAAATGAGCGTGACGTACGTTACGATAATAGCTTGCCCTACCGAGTCTGTACGCTACCGCTAACTGTAAATCTTCGGGTAATTCTACTTTGAGCAATAAGTATTTGCATTCGCCCGGTGACAATTTTCCAACACACTGTTCACTTAGCGGCGTTGCACATTGCGTCATCGTTACTCCTAACGGATACTATTTTATATTGCCAGCGCTTGCTTCGCCTTCAATTTCGGGAGACACTACATCTCATACATCTACGCAAAGTTTAGACTGTAAGGAGTTTTGAGTGCTTTTTAAGAAAAAGAAAAAAAAATATATTTTCTCTTAAGAATAATTATTTCGCTTGATTCGCCTTCAATTACGGGAGACGCTACATCTCATACATCTATGCAAGATTATTAGTTAAGGAGCATTTTAAGCATTATTTTTTTTTTTTTTTTTTTTTTTTTTTTTACAAGTAAAAACGAATAATTATTTACATTTATCTAGGTAAATACTTTGTAGCGACTTCTTTTTACGGGTTTAGATACCCTTACCTACTCGGTTTATAAGAGGTATTCACCGTACACATTCACGGATGTGCCAGGATTCTTCTTCTCAAAACTATCCAAAGCTGCCAGTGTCATTGGAAAACTACACCACTTATACTTATCTTCGTGTTTAATCAGCTGTTTAGCGTACCTTACATACCGCTCTTCACAATAAAAATTGAAAGTTTTTTTATCTCGATTAATTAGTTCAAGATGATACACGCACACAAAAAGTTCGGTTGAAATCCAACTACACAACTTCGCTTTTTTATGTTCAACTTCGAATTGTTTTTTTTTTTTTGGTTCGTAATAGAAATTAAATGTTTATTTATCTAAATGAACCGGTAAAAAGTTCACATACACTACATAGATTTGAGATTTCGCTGTTCAGTCGAAATTTAATCCTCCGATCTCGTTCCGATATTTACGTAGACAGCTTAGGGCTACGTCAACAAGTTCGTCGCCCGTAAACTTGTGGGGGACTTTTCCCGATATGGATTGCAGATAGAAACGGTGGGTCTCGTCTATGTAACCGTTATAGTAATGCACTGCGAAGGTGATGCGGAGTCTAGATTCTAGTCCGCCTAGATATCGATGGCTGTACAATCGTAACGCGTTTGTCACTTCTACACGGTTCAGATCGGATTGGAACGCAAGGGTTCTTTGCAAAATTTTCACGTTTATTTCGCGTCGCGCACCGGAATTAAATCGTGTCAAATGATATTCTTTACACTCTTTCCGGAATTTTAAAAAGTGTTTTGCGCACAGGTTTACTTTCTGTTGGTATGTGGCTTCGCGATCGCACAGTTTACACAGGCGGAACATCTCGGGTAAGAAAATATATCGGGCAGAGACGGTCACTGGGATGCACAAAGTCCTAGACTTCAATAACGTATGGAGATCTGCGGTGGGAAGCTGTGCATTTTAAAGATGCCTCCGTGACATTTCGCGTTTAGTTGCGCGATATTGTGTTGGGAAACGCAAACGCAATGTATGTCGTTGCTTTTGCTAGTTTTGGAGGACCTAGGCTCTGTTTTGCATTGAGCTGATGGTTTGTCTGTTGTTAGAAGCGCGTATGTCGCGTGAATATCCCTTGCGTATAAGCGGGTCTTCCCTATAGTCATGGATTCTGCTGTGCAATTTTGTAATTTAAAGATGGATTTAGTTACTTTTTGGTATGCTAAGCTCTGTTTAGCATTGAGCTGGTGGTTTGTCTGGTGCTAAAAGCACGTAGGGCGCGTGGTTATCCCTTGCGTATAAGCGGGTCTTCACTCTTGTCATAATTTAAGCAGTGCATTTTTTAATTACGAGATTGATTTAGATAAGGGTTCATTATTTTTAATTGGATAATTATCATGAGAATAATAATAGCTGACGTTAATGCGACAAAATCGACAAAACTTCTCGGATTTATTGCGAAGTTTCCTACCAAAACCTAGACCTGATTTTCTTTTTGGTGGTGGTGGCGAGGAGACTTCCACGACTTCCACAACAAGTTCAGGAGACGAGTCTCTAGCGGTTGTCAAATCCAGGGGTTGTTCTTCTTCCGCCGGACGTTTACGAGTTGAATTACTTGTAGGAATCCTTCTGATGCGAACGGTGGATTATCATTGACGCTCATTCTGGCATCATTTTTCCATATCACATAGAAAAACATAGAAAATGAAACAGGAATCATTAATTTAGATTCTACAAAGGGCAGTGGCACACATTGGGTTGCTTACTGTAAAAAAAATATTTGTGTTATTTAGGTGTGAGATTTCCCTTATAGTAATCATCGATTGTTTCGAAATATAATTTGAAACCTTTCTACTCTTCTTCATTCAACACCAAAAAGGCGTTTGGCGCGTCTAATTTACATAGAACTATCATTGGAGGGAAACCGTCAGCCCAATCGCTTCCCGCGATAACACTTTTTAGACCAGTAATAGTTAGATCATATGTCCTGCAATTAATCATTCTAGGTTTTGTTTTCCACTCAAAACCTAGACCTGATTTTCTTTTTGGTGGTGGTGGCGAGGAGACTTCCACGACTTCCACAACAAGTTCAGGAGACGAGTCTCTAGCGGTTGTCAAATCCAGGGGTTGTTCTTCTTCCGCCGGACGTTTACGAGTTGAATTACTTGTAGGAATCCTTCTGATGCGAACGGTGGATTATCATTGACGCTCATTCTGGCATCATTTTTCCATATCTTATAGACTATTCCGATTTGTTCCGTAATTTCCCGGGGCTGTGAGCAATAAGCTACTGGATCTTGGAAGTTATATGAGATGTTTAAATTACGGGATGCAGGTCCAAATTTTGACATTGGCATCGCGGCGACTTCCTGGTAAGTTAGCTTGCTTATCACCTTGTGTTCACAACATGTTTCTCTCAGTTCTTGAGTCTACAATCTCCACAAGCATCTCCTCCAAGTAGAAGGAATCAAGTTTTACCTCCATTACTTTCCTAAACGCACGATCAAAGTTAATCTCTTCTATGTGCATCTGGTTCTTGCACCACACAACAAAGTAGCATTTATCGGCTCCTGTGATAGCCAGTTGTCCCTGAATTTGATAATAATAATTATCAGTTTTTTCAGTGTGAGTTTTCCACTCTTATGATGTGATGAAGCGCGCGAGTTTTCACCCTCGGCACCTCGGTGATTTGCGCTCGAGAGCGCGGTGGTACCCCCTAGAGACTGCTCCAAGGGCTATGCCCGGCGGGAACACGCCAGGCGAACGGGAGGGTGTTTGGAAGGAAGTCCACTTTGATTCCTTACCGGGTCAGGCAGCGGTCCGGTGGTTTCTTGACAGCGGTGGGTCTTGGTGGTGTTTCCAGTCTAGAGCAAGCGCAAGCGGTCCTCCTGCTTGTTTGAGCGCTGCTCGACGAATGCTAAACACTGGGAACCTCGCTGGCTTTTTATAATGCCAGCGACATGCAAAAGAGAGGGGCGAGAGCCAATGGGAGAGCAGGAAGAGAGGAACTTACCGATCAGGTGACGGAGATGCTGGCTGCTGCAGAAGGTGCACGGGAATGACGCAATGACGTGGTTCGTTACCTGTTTGCCGCGAAGCCGAGCCTTGACCTCGGGCCATCGACGGAACGCGGTGCCGCGAGTAGGTGATAAGATGGACCCGCGAGCGTAAACAGGAAAAGAAGCGCGTGGCTTCAGCGGCACGTGCCGGCCGGAGGGACCCGCGCGGAGTTGTCAGATATTGGGGACCCAACATGCTCCGCCCGCCTTGAGATCCCGTTGATCTCAAAACCAGAGGCTGCCTAGGTGGAAGGATTAAACAACAGGTGTTGTTGCAGGGTAGAAAAACATTTTTATTAAAGATGTACAAGGAGATCAGATTGGACAACTAATGTGCAAAGGAGATCAGATTAGACTAACGTACAAAAGAGATCCGATTAGACAAAGAGATCAGGACAATAATACTTAGGTGTAGCCTTACAGACAAGAAGTTCACGAGCGGTGGTTCTCACGCCGCCGGTAAGAATGGCTTCTCCGGGCGGGAGAGCGGCTCCTTGACCTGGCAGACCTTCGGTTTTGTCCTCGGCTTTGGGGCCTAGCACGGCTGGTGGGAGGGCGGCTGCCTTGCCTGCGGGATGTTCTGTCACGGGGCCGGTGCTGCTCTGCTCGACGCCTTGACCGTAGCTCTCGCCGAGACCTTTGACGTGCCTGCCAACCGGAATCCGAGGGTGTGGGCCACCAGAGGAAAGGGGTCTGTGTGGAGGCGTCCCTGACCAGTACCCTCTGGGCTGCCTGAGGTGGGGCCGGTCTGGCGTCATCTGGCTGGCTGGCTGACTGGCTGGTCATCGGGCTGGTTAGCTGGCTGGTTGGCTGGTTGGGCGACAGGAAAACTGTAGAGGCTGGGGAAACGTGGCTGGGGCTAATCGGCCTTGGGCGAGGTGGAGTGGGTGGCCGGGGTGATGCAACTGAGGGGGACAACAGCCGGTCTTCATCGCTGGACGTGATTACCCACCAGCTCTGCCTCTCCTGGGGTGGGGACGCCGTAGGTGACGCCATCCTGCTAGGGCCTGCTTGTGGGGACGGAGGTGCCCCTGCAGCCGCGGACGGGGTGGGCCTGACCAGCCTGATTGGCTTGATTGGAGGCCGGGACTCTGAGGCACTGGGGACCGGACGAATGGGCTGGCGGCTTTGGGCTGGCTTTGACCTGGCAGTGGCCTTGCCGCGACCAGTCACCAGTACCGGCTTCGTGGCCCTACGGACGGTGGCCGGGTTGGAGGCTGGAGGCGCCGGTCGCCTACTGGACTGCTGAAGCCGGGCGGCCGCTCGGGCCAGTCTCTGGGCTGAGTGCTCTAGCGTCTGCGGTCGGGGAGCTCGTCCCATGGGCCCCGGGAGTTGGGGAGAAGTGGGGGGGCTTCCACCTGGAAATCTGCGTCGGATTCGGAGTCACTGGACAGCATGATTGGCTTTGGCGATGAAAGGAAAAGGGCTTTCAAAGACAGGTGTTTTGGGTGATTTTAAGAAGGGCTACGGCTTGTATTTGAAACCCTACCCCTCTCAAGACTGTTGACTTCCGGACAGGGCAATGACTAACTTAGAATTGATCGAGTACGCTAAAAAACTTAAAATTCCGAATTTTAGCGGTGTGTTCATGAGAGATGAGCTTGCTAGCATGAAACCTCAAACAAATGAAACAGGAATCATTAATTTAGATTCTACAAAGGGCAGTGGCACACATTGGGTTGCTTACTGTAAAAAAAATATTTGTGTTATTTAGGTGTGAGATTTCCCTTATAGTAATCATCGATTGTTTCGAAATATAATTTGAAACCTTTCTACTCTTCTTCATTCAACACCAAAAAGGCGTTTGGCGCGTCTAATTTACATAGAACTATCATTGGAGGGAAACCGTCAGCCCAATCGCTTCCCGCGATAACACTTTTTAGACCAGTAATAGTTAGATCATATGTCCTGCAATTAATCATTCTAGGTTTTGTTTTCCACTCAAAACCTAGACCTGATTTTCTTTTTGGTGGTGGTGGCGAGGAGACTTCCACGACTTCCACAACAAGTTCAGGAGACGAGTCTCTAGCGGTTGTCAAATCCAGGGGTTGTTCTTCTTCCGCCGGACGTTTACGAGTTGAATTCCTTGTAGGAATCCTTCTGATGCGAACGGTGGATTATCATTGACGCTCATTCTGGCATCATTTTTCCATATCACATGGAAAAACATAGAAAATGAAACAGGAATCATTAATTTAGATTCTACAAAGGGCAGTGGCACACATTGGGTTGCTTACTGTAAAAAAAAAATTTGTGTTATTTAGGTGTGAGATTTCCCTTATAAGTAATCATCGATTGTTTCGAAATATAATTTGAAACCTTTCTACTCTTCTTCATTCAACACCAAAAAGGCGTTTGGCGCGTCTAATTTACATAGAACTATCATTGGAGGGAAACCGTCAGCCCAATCGCTTCCCGCGATAACACTTTTTAGACCAGTAATAGTTAGATCATATGTCCTGCAATTAATCATTCTAGGTTTTGTTTTCCACTCAAAACCTAGACCTGATTTTCTTTTTGGTGGTGGTGGCGAGGAGACTTCCACGACTTCCACAACAAGTTCAGGAGACGAGTCTCTAGCGGTTGTCAAATCCAGGGGTTGTTCTTCTTCCGCCGGACGTTTACGAGTTGAATTCCTTGTAGGAATCCTTCTGATGCGAACGGTGGATTATCATTGACGCTCATTCTGGCATCATTTTTCCATATCACATGGAAAAACATAGAAATGAAACAGGAATCATTAATTTAGATTCTACAAAGGGCAGTGGCACACATTGGGTTGCTTACTGTAAAAAAAAATTTGTGTTATTTAGGTGTGAGATTTCCCTTATAAGTAATCATCGATTGTTTCGAAATATAATTTGAAACCTTTCTACTCTTCTTCATTCAACACCAAAAAGGCGTTTGGCGCGTCTAATTTACATAGAACTATCATTGGAGGGAAACCGTCAGCCCAATCGCTTCCCGCGATAACACTTTTTAGACCAGTAATAGTTAGATCATATGTCCTGCAATTAATCATTCTAGGTTTTGTTTTCCACTCAAAACCTAGACCTGATTTTCTTTTTGGTGGTGGTGGCGAGGAGACTTCCACGACTTCCACAACAAGTTCAGGAGACGAGTCTCTAGCGGTTGTCAAATCCAGGGGTTGTTCTTCCTTCGCCGGACGTTTACGAGTTCACGACGCGTAAAGTCAACGCGGGAAATCAGTCGGGATATTTGCGAAGGGTTTACTCCTAACTTTACTTTTTTCTCAAGCAATTTGTAGCAACACCTCTCGCTCGCATCACAACTTCTCCTCCGAAAACTTCATAATCGTACATTTTTGCGGAATGGAAAACAAAGGATGTGATTATTTTACTCCCAGATGCATCTTTGAAAGTACCTAATTTTTTTCATATTTTTGTTGGAAAAGCATGGATGCTCTTTGGGGAAATTGCTCATGTCGTAATACTCCCAAGTTTTCTAGCATATCTGAGTACCTATCTTCCGTTTAAATCAAATAAATATAGGAATCTATCAATATACATAAGTTATACGCGATTTTTAGGGTAACGGTTAAGTGTGTGATTTTAATGAAAGTCATACATCAAGGTTTTTGATATATCCACAATGAAGAAGGCGACGATCATGGGGCGGGGATACTTAATAAGAGTACGCCGGAGATTGACCGCAACTAAGTTATCATCAAAAATTGTTCGATCAACACAGTCAACGCGGGAAACCAGTCGGGATATTTGTGAAGGGTTTACTCCTAACTTTACATTTTTCCGTCTAAGGGGGTTTTCCAATAGTTTTCGTAGACAGTGTTGGAACAAAGCTTCAGGAGTTTTTGGTGAAAACTGTTGGTTGCCAGTTTTCTCAGGTGAGCATTGTGCTCAATAAATGGTCTCAGGAACGGTCCCTGTCTGAAACTAATAGCCCGATGGAATCGTTCAACGACTAAACCGATGATGATTTGAGAGCAACGTAGTGTATGACATACCTTTTCTGATCTCGCACTGTTAACAAAAGTCTCGGAAACTTAGCACCTTTAACAGGTGAAATTTCGGTTCGTGGTTAAACATAGGAGGTCCGAATGATGATGATGGAGGTGTTCCGGGTAGGAAATATTGCAATCAAGTATGTGACGAACGGGGGCATCGTTTGGAATTGACGTTACATCCAGCAAGGACTGCTCTCTTTCATCAACCCACTGATAATCATCATACGGTAATGGCTTACACATAGTGTATGCATATAGACCGGGGGAGGGGGGGGGGGTATCCAAATTATTTGTCACGCTGATTTTTCGTGAAATATTAGCTCTCTTTTTTCATGTCTCCTTTTTCGAATGATGATTTGAGAGCAACGTAGTGTATGACATACCTTTTCTGATCTCGCACTGTTAACAAAAGTTTCGGAAACTTAGCATCTTTAACAGGTGGAATTTCGGTTCGAGGTAAAAATGGAGGTCCGAGTGATGATGATGAAGGTGTTCCGGGTAGGAAATATTGCAATCAAGTAACTTATGTGAGGGGTAAGCGCAGGTGATATAACCGGAGACAACGAAATAGCAAATAAACGAGGTTTATTGCGACAGTCACAAAAGAACTGACTGGGACAACCGACAGGGACACGTAAGGGTGGCTGAGACGGATGACGAATGCCTAGCCGTGGCTCCGAGCTTTTTTAGCCGGAGGAAATACGCGGGCGTCGCAGAAGGCGAGCACGCGCCGGACCAAAAAGGGACAGGTCAGCATCTTGGCGACTTGCCTGAAAGTCAAGTGCAAGGCTGACAAAACGCTGAGTGTCACAAGTCGAGAAGCGGCTTGTGACGTAAATAGAGCAGGGAGCATAGAACATAGAGCATAGAGGAGAATATGTAACTCCTCCCCCCTAAGACGGAAAGACGGGTGACATGAGAGAGCAAAGGGATGAAAACTAAGTTGGAAGAACTTTGTAAAGGGAATGGAGCACGGCTTTACGAGAAAGAAAAAAAAAGAAAAGTAAAGAGAAAAGAAGGCATATTCGACTAAAAAAAATAAGAAGGGAAAGGGCTGTCCGTCGTCAAAGAATACAAGAATTAATAGATTAGCAAAACGAGTAAAACATAGTAAAAGAATTTAATTCGTAGCGTGAAGCGCATAATTAGTGTCAAGAGTTCAATTGAATTGGTCTTGATAAGCGGGCTGCGATAAGAGGCCGGAACGTCGAAATCCATGAATGAGCGCCAGAGAGTTCAGAGCGGGGAAAGCATCAGAGCGGCGGAAGTATTTCGGCGTAGCGGGAGATGTCGGCAGCTATGCGAGATAAGTCATTAAGCGGTGTAGCAGACTCCAAACGTTGTAGTGTGAGAAGGTTTGACGGCGTCAACGTTCCAAAGGTTGCCGGCGAGCCAGCCGGGCTCGGTGATAAGGCGGCCGAATTGATAGTGGCTCTGGGTCCAAGTGTACCAGTAGTGAAAGAAACAGACGGCTCATCAATCGGGACGTGGTTGAACAGTCGTTTCATGTAACACATATAACATGTGATAGAAACAACGAATAAAAGTAATAAAATGACGGATAAATATAAGGCAGAAAAAGGGTTGTGGTTTCAGGGGAGTCGGACATCCTATGCTGCGCAATGTTAATTTTGTCAACTTTATGTACCTTTTTCTCAGGTTCTAGTGGATCTTTTTTCAATCAGCTTTTTTGTTGGATGTCTAATGTTCTCAGTCACAATTTAACGAGAGGGTTTTTTAAAATTTTAAAAACTCAATTTTTGGCAGTATTTTTTCAAAAAAATGAAAATCATGATCGGAATTTTCGAATTAAAAGTACCTGTAAAATTAAAAAAACAAAATTTCGTCAAAAGCTCTCGTTAAAGTGTGCAGGAGATGTCTAGAAATCCAACAAAAAAAACCGTTTGAAAAAAGACCCACTAGAACCTCAGAAAAAGGTACCTAAAGGTCAAAAAACATGATTTTCGGTTGACTGCATTTCAAGTTTAGGTATGAAAAAAAGAACAATTAAATTTGGCTACTGATTCACCTTTCTATTTGTTTCTCTGATAGCACACAATTTCTTCAGTATTCTCCAGCTGCATATGATGGTTTGTCAGGATCCTCTTCTGCTTCGAAAGCCTCCTCTAATTTTCTTTTTGCAGAAGCCTTCCTTTGTCTGCATTTTTTTTCAATCTCCTGCACTGCTTTTTCAGCTTTCGACATTCTTACTTCATCAAAACGTTTCATGGTTGAGACACAATTATATCCAGGATTGATTCCCAATGCTTCTAAAATTCTACACCTGGCAATGTTACCTTCGTTGAACTTGGAAACTGCATCATACACCCCTAACTCTAAAACATTTCTCATTACGAAGACTCGCTTTGGTAAAATTGACCATATAACGTTATTCAGTGACTCATTAGAGTTTTGGGTGTTTCCATGTAGACATTTTTTGAGGAGGGTTGGATCAGCTAAAGCTCTGAAAATGTCTTTCACTTCATCCATAACAGCCTTGGGAAGATGAAGATGATCTGCATGCTTATACGGCTCATTTTTAGCAACGGCTTTATTGTATTTGCACCAACAATCTTCATCAGTCGCTTTGGGGCACATGGAATGCGATGGGTTTTCATCAGTTGAAAGGAGGTGAAAAAATGTAGACCAAACAGCAGCTTTCATGTTTTCTAAGTTTGAGCTATTCCTTCTGATTGCTAACCCATAATAAATTTGGATTTTAGCAATCGCGTCTAATGTGAGCCTTCCACGACCACCCATAGTCAAATTATCCGCCAGCTTCTTCTTGCCCCAAGCAGTTTTCAGCTTACGGAGCCTGGTGCCCATCCGCTTTTGGACGTGCCCGACACATTCCTGCTTTACCGGCACGCACTCATCCCCATAGGGTTTCAGCTCTTCAATAGTAGAAAATGCAGATGAGTCACCATCCCCAAGGTAAAATTTATACCGAACGTTGTATAAGGCTTGTGATCTTTGATAAAGCTCCATCACGCCATGTGTTTCCATTTTGCCACTTGACCCTTCAAAGTTGGCACAGCATGTGGGAAGGTGCTCTCTTTCAAGACGTTTTGGACACCTACAGTATTTACTGAAAATAGAAATGTCTAGAACTTTACCAGCGCTGATAACAGTTATAACTCCATTCTGTGAACAGTGACCGCGCTTCTGCCAGGTTCCATCAAAAGAACAGGTGAGGTCCCGACTTCCCTCATTTTCTTCCACGGCATCCTCAGCAGCTTGTCTCATTGATTCTTGACAAACTGATTTGGTAGCCTCAGTGAGCACTTTGGTATATCGTTTGAACGACGGTGGACTGCGAAGGTTCAAAATGCCGCATAACATTTTGGCAGATTCCTCTCCTTTACCTATACATCTCATGCCATACACCAACCGCACATTTATATCTGAGTTTTTTGAGGGCAAAGAAACACTATTTTGTTTTCTAACAGAAAATTCACACCTGCCACAGACCACGTTGACCATAGCATTGAGGCCATTTATCTGCGTTGCGAAAACTGAGAGTTGACCGCGACACTTTCTGCACGAGGCAATTTCTCCAAGAAGGGAATTCAATTCCTTGAAACTAATAATATCATACACATCACTATCCTCGTACTTATACTTATCGTAGCTACTTACGTTTTTGTTCAGTTTCCTCTTGGATGAGCTATCCTTGGTAACATCAACATCCCGTCGTTCAGGAGTTTTTGAGCCCGCAGAGTTTGGGACCGGTTTCCCGACGCCTTTACGTTTCTTGAATAGTTTTTTACTGCGAGGCATTATTAGGCATTATTGGGGCACTATCGGGAATTATTACTCGAACAACCAACAAACAATTCAAAAGTAAGCAGGATATTTACAAAACAAGTCGTGTTATCGAGTCCTAACCTTATTGATAACACCACTTGTTTTGTTTGTAAATATCCTGCTACTTCCAACACGAATGGGGCTTGACAAGTGCTGCTCTCTATATGGCTGACAAATGCTGAACTAAAAACAAGTGTAGCAACATAGGAAAAAATATTCAGTGAATGAAAGCCTTATGATGCAATTGATGAGAAAAACCACGCAGTGAATTCTCAGAGACGAAATTATGTTGGCAAGCCGCTCGACCTTCACATCTTCAAAATATCCTCCCGCCTCAACAAATCATCAGAATTGAGTTTTCTTGGTGTTGTTTTACTCGTGAGGATATAGAGAAAACAGATTGCTCAAAAACCCAGTTTACAAAATTTTTGAAATTTTCGATGTCCGACTCCCCTTCAGAAAAAATTGTAGTGGGTGGCAACGGTTTAGCATGAAGGAATTCAGCAGGGTAATCCAAATTTAAAAGCGCTAGCGTAACATTAAAATCTAAAAGATTGACATGGCTAACGTTCGTCAAAGTAAAATCTGCTAATTGTAACTCTGCTGTGGTGTTCAATTGTGCCTTAAGGACACGACTATTGAAAGTTATTGTGCAATAATCAGAACCAAACAAAAAGATTCCTTTTAAAGACCGTTTTTCTTCAAACCCATTGCAAGTAAAAATTAAATTTTGAGTAATGGGGAAACAAAGTAAAAATTGATTAGTTTCCGGCAGTACTTCAACGTGGCTGGAGTTCAGATGGACTTTAACTTTTCGACATTGCTCAGTGGTGTGGTGTAATGTTGAGACACTGCAAGAGTTGGGGTCCAATGGCGAGGCAGTGGAACATTGGTAGAAGGCTCCCAATTTCGGGCATGGCGATGTCACTGCCAGGGCGACCTCTGTCCCAAGAAGAACGTGGCGGACCTCTGGTAACACAGACACATACTCATGTGACCCAACAAGGGAGGGGATAGACAAAAGGTGGAAAAGATTGAAAGTAGTTTCATAATTTACAGGAACATCAATATAGTAAACAATTTTATTGGAAGTTTTTGCGCAAGCGACTTTTAAAAATTTAGTTAATTCAGAAAAGGAGAGTTGTGTCAAATTGCCAGGAATAGATTCATTATAATACTGCTTAATAGTTTTAATTTCAGAGTGAATGTCATCGACAGAAATGACAGAGGGGTGTAGTGTCCCAGATGCGCAAAACAGAATAGAGTTTTCAATCTCTGTAAGGATATGCAGGAAAGTCAAACTATAGCTCAAAATGTATTCGATTGTCTCTATAGTGTGAAAGTGTGTTTCATAAGAAATAGAATTATTTGCCATAGACTTAGTAACTAAAGCTATTTTATCACGCAGTATTTTTTCGTTTGATTCAAGACGCCTCTCATTTTCCTTATTCTTATTGAAAATAGCTGATGTCAGGCTATACTCTTGTTGGACTTGAGTAGCAACGGAAATTTGGCTTTTATCCAGGTTTCGCAAAAGAGCATCGTAACGGTCTTTGTCTGTATCATCGAGGTTGCCAGTCAACCAAGATAACCCTCGACCTAAGAAGTTAGCGATACCCCGAGCATATCTGGACGGCCCGAGAAAACGAGTCTTCTCCAGAATTTTTTCGCCAACAGTTTTGATCAGCGTGAGTGACGGTGCATACGTGTCATTAGACAACGCGAATTTTGAAACAGAACCGAGCGAATCTTGAATCAACCGAAGTTCCCTATTTATTATGGATGTATCGTAGTAGTGAATGAATGTATGATAACTGCGTCGAAGTTTTGCTGGCCCCAATTTGATTGGCAGAACGCCGGCATTTTCCGTAATATCCGTAAGGCCATTAAGGGCCAGGATGCCGGGACAGCAAATCCTGAAACAGGATATGACAACTAAGAAGTAAGTAAAGTATAATTTAAAAAAAAGAAAAATAAATGCTATATGTTAAGAATTTAATATTATCATCAAAAATCGGAGGGCGGCGTACGAACTGTATCGCCCAGAAATGGGAAGTCTGGATGGGAAAAGTTGTCTTCTTTAAAAGGATAAACGTTTAGAATCATCAAACAATATTGTTTATAACAGAATGAACATTTCTGCGGGTCAGAATGAGCAAGGGGAGGGAGTGAAGGGCTATGGAAACAGAGCCATCTCGGAAGAGTTTTCAGCAAAAATTGAGACTCCATTGTTTCATAACAATATTTACAATTATATGGATCATAACAGGCTCCAAATTTGCCATCAGGGTGATGGGAGTGCCAAGTGACGGAGATAATTTTATTGTAGTTGGGATCGAAAGACATATTTTCCACGAATAGGAATTGACTAGCAGCTTTAGGTGAAAACCTGTACAGCGAAAGAGGAGTTTCCTCGGGGAGTTTCCTGGGGTGTGAGAATGAATTCTGTAGTTCTAAGAATTTCCGTTTTTCTTCCGCTTGTAATTCCATTTGCGACAGTTCGTATGCTTTCCAGGCCGAATCCCAATCTATTGGAATAAAAACCTCATCATCGGGTTCTAAAGCTGGACAATAGTCGTGTAAAACTACGTGATCCATTATTATATAAAATGTACAAAACAAAAAGAAGGATAACTTATAACTAAGTATTCTGCAGCTCGTACTGGATCAATTAGGCCAAGAGGACGACGGCAAAATTCATTTCACAGCACAAAAGAGACAGACTGGAACACAGGTGAACAGCAACGAACGATCGGCGTTGTAGCGCGGATGAGTTGCGGCAAGAGGGATCGCTGCGGCGGCAGGCGAAAAAAAAGGGATGCGGTAAAATGCGCAAAGTGTTGACCGATTAAGGAAACACGATAAGTTCGAGTACCGGACTGCGCCACTTATGTGAGGGGTGAGAGCAGGTGATATAACCGGAGACAACGAAATAGCAAATAAACGAGGTTTATTGCGACAGTCACAAAAGAACTGACTGGGACAACCGACAGGGACACGTAAGGGTGGCTGAGACGGATGACGAATGCCTAGCCGTGGCTCCGAGCTTTTATAGCCGGAGGAAATACGCGGGCGTCGCAGAAGGCGAGCACGCGCCGGACCAAAAAGGGACAGGTCAGCATCTTGGCGACTTGCCTGAAAGTCAAGTGCAAGGCTGACAAAACGCTGAGTGTCATAAGTCGAGAAGCGGCTTGTGACGTAAATAGAGCAGGGAGCATAGAACATAGAGCATAGAGGAGAATATGTAACTAGTATGTAACCAACGGGGGCATCGTTTGGAATTGACGTTACATCCAGCAAGGACTGCTCTCTTTCATCAACCCACTGATAATCATCATACGGTAATGGCTTACACATAGTGTATGCATATAGACCGGAGGAGGGGGGGGATCCAAATTATTTGTCACGCTGATTTTTCGTGAAATATTAGCTCTCTTTTTTCATGTCTCCTTTTTCGAATGATGATTTGAGAGCAACGTAGTGTATGACATACCTTTTCTGATCTCGCACTGTTAACAAAAGTTTCGGAAACTTAGCATCTTTAACAGGTGGAATTTCGGTTCGCGGTAAAAATGGAGGTCCGAGTGATGATGATGAAGGTGTTCCGGGTAGGAAATATTGCAATCAAGTATGTAACCAACGGGGGCATCGTTTGGAATTGACGTTACATCCAGCAAGGACTGCTCTCTTTCATCAACCCACTGATAATCATCATACGGTAATGGCTTACACATAGTGTATGCATATAGACCGGGGAGGGGGGGGGGGTATCCAAATTATTTGTCACGCTGATTTTTCGTGAAATATTAGCTCTCTTTTTTCATGTCTCCTTTTTCGAATGATGATTTGAGAGCAACGTAGTGTATGACATACCTTTTCTGATCTCGCACTGTTAACAAAAGTTTCGGAAACTTAGCACCTTTATCAGGTGGAATTTCGGTTCGCGGTGAAAATGGGAGGTCCGAGTGATGATGATGGAGGTGTTCCGGGTAGGAAATATTGCAGTCAAGTATGTAACCAACTGGGGCATCGTTTGGAATTGACGTTACATCCAGCAAGGACTGCTCTCTTTCATCAACCCACTGATAATCATCATACGGTAATGGCTTACACATAGTGTATGCATATAGACCGGGGGAGGGGGGGGGTATCCAAATTATTTGTCACGCTGATTTTTCGTGAAATATTAGCTCTCTTTTTTCATGTCTCCTTTTTCGAATGATGATTTGAGAGCAACGTAGTGTATGACATACCTTTTCTGATCTCGCACTGTTAACAAAAGTTTCGGAAACTTAGCATCTTTAACAGGTGGAATTTCGGTGGAATCTTATAACTGTTAGGTAATACTCTTAAACACCAACCGAAGGAAGGCGTGGAGAAAACTCTAACCTTTAAGGTTTCATATTAATTTTTTGTAAAATTCATGAATAAACAGAAGATGAAAAAATATTACTTCTCCACTCGGATATTTCTTTATCTATTTCTTATATGGAACAGGTGTGAGGGTTGCACAGCAGAGGGAACCTATCTCCTGTTTAGACTAAATCCTAGGATTACCATGTGTTAATCCTAGAATTTAACTCAACATTATCAGAGATATAGAGCCCTGTGTCTGCTCACCCTGCATTATTTCATTGTAAATGTTAAATCACTCATTAGTTTAGTATCCCACCCACCCATTCTCAAAGAGAGAAAAAGGAAGAAAGAAAAAAAACTCGGGTATTTACTCACTGACTCCTCGCTTTATTTTTTTTTTTTTTTTATATTATAAATGCATGCGATTGGCTGCAACGCAGGGATTATAGTATATAGATAATATAACATAGTAGAGTGATAGCCGACCGAGAGAGAGAGAGACCTATCCCTGGTATTGAATTATGCTCCCATCAATACCAGGGTAAGACTCGTCTCCCCCACTGTCGGCCAATATTTAATGGTAAACACGCCCCCTCCTTGGTGAGGAGATACCCTCCTGGTACATTTTCCTCGTTACCGCAGCGGACCTCCTCGATATCCATGAGGATATCTCCTCTCCAAGACGGTGGACCGTTTTTCCTCCATACTCCCGGCCCATAATTGATCATGATAGGTGGGGCGAGGGTCCCACCAAACAGAATGGACTGGATGATGGGGCAAATGCGAGTGCATTTGTAGGAGGAGAGTTGTTGGTGCTGGTGGAGAGGGTGTTGTCTAAGATGGGTGGTGTGAGACCTGTGAGGAGGAAAAAAAAAATATTAGAAATGTAATAGAAAATAAATAAATAAATAAATAAACTCAGGAAAGGAAAGAATGGATAAATCTCGTATTTTGTCGATAAATCTCTAAAATCGGAATCTCCTCTGGGTCGTAGGATTTGAGATTATCTAAAATCCCTCCCGCTTTTGTCCCGCGTGCGGTAAGTTTTCGACATTGCTGGCACATTCGATCACATTCGCAAACCCACCACTTGGCTTTCAAACATTTAAATTTTCCAACTTTGCTCGACTCGTATGTCCTATTCATCTCGGTATACCACGGGTGATGTAAGAAAACCGCATGATATTCTGCGAAGCAATCGAATCTCTCCGTGTTAGCATCGCTGTTGAAAATGGAGGGCATGAGCTGACGGAGTATTTGAATACGCGGTTCGTACATAGCCTCCATGTTCAAAGCGTCCACGTAAAACTTGTCGAAAACAAAGAGGAATTTTAAATAATCTCTGAACCCTATTTTAGACTTCACAATCTCACACCACTCATCGATTGTTTTCAAGCACCGCTCATTACAACAGTGACCTTTGAAATTGAGGAAAGAGACATCGAAATACGGGTCCCGGTCATCCAACTGTTGGGACGGTGACATTTCCCAGTGGAGCATTCCGATGAATATCTCTTTCACCAATTTTTTGAAAATTTTGAATCTGTCCGCCCTCGACAGACGAAAACGGGAGAGAACGGCGAGAGCTTGCGGGATTTTCTCTGATGCCATTTGACTCATAGCGCTATTCGGGTCCGAGTGAGTGAGATTGCATGGATAGGAAAAAAGAAAGAAAAAAAACCGAATTAATAATATAATAATGATAATGATAATGATTAATGATAATGATAATGATAATCCTTAATCCTCATTAAGGATCCCCTGCTTGCCCACATGGTTGCCGGATGGATGGTGATCATGATGTTGATGATGATGCAAATTATTTTTAATTTTTACCTCACTCTTTCTCCATTTTGAACAAATGGGTCCGTCCTGCCGGTCCTTTATACACGAGAAGATACCCCGTCCCTTGGTTGATCTTCTCGATATCCTGTTCGCTAACTTTTCTTCCGAAAATCGATGGCAATATGAGCATGCGCTCTTTGCCATCGACTCGGATCCAAGCGCTCAGCCCGACCCCGTAGTCTCCTTTAAAGTTGTCAAGCGAGATAAGTGGATATCTTCCCACCCACGGTTAGTTCCTTCGCCATTATCCGCTCTTCTTGGGCATCATTGAAGGATTCCACTAGAAAATTAGAAAAAAACTAGAGCGTGTGGGAGGTATTCTTGGAAAACACCATCATCATCATCAGTAGACCTGAAAATTGAGAGTGTGTGTGCTCCCTCCATTGATTAGTAAAGCGAGTCATATTTACATTGATTAGTGAACCATATTTACATTGATTAGTGAATCGTATTTACATTTTATTAGAGGAAATCGTGAAAAACTAAGAAATTTAGATGCTAATTTTTGTCTTAAATTTACATTTTTTTTAACGAGTAAAATAGGAACTATTAATGGATAACCGGGTTTTTCCTCCAAAAGAAGTTGCACAATCTTGGCAACATTGTAATATCTTCAGGACTCGAGCTGAGAATTAACATAATATATATACATATCTATATTTACAAATCGAGATCCTCGCCGTGATAGGTCATTACCGGGGACCGCGCGAGCTGCAAGGCAATTGCCTCTCACAAAATTTTCGGAAGCGTTTTAGATCGGCATCTTCACGGTCGGGTCTACGGCTACCTGCGGCGCGGTGCTTGTAGACATCGCGCCAGACTCATTGACGGAGACAGAAACACGTCTTTTCCTTCCTCTCCCCGCCTCCGCCGGAGCAGCCACAGCAGCAGTACCATCAGCTTCGGCCGCGTCTCGCTCAGGCGACCGAGGAGGAGGAGGAGGAGGAGGGGAAGGAGAGGCTGGTATCGGGCCCGGCGGTGGGGGACAGCTCGCTCGCATGCTTAAACTGAACTTGTGTGACCTGTGGGATAAAGGACCGAGATAATTCAGGAAGAATTGACCCGCGTTAATTTCCCTAATGTTTTCACGCGTGAGGGCTCTATCGAAATCCTTGGGCAAACGAAGCCTGTACGGCTCACCTGTGAGTCTTATACAAGCCACGATACAGCGGCCGAATTTACCAAAAGTCTCCTCCAACGAATCGAGCGGGTATGCTCCGTTTTTTTCGAGCCAGCTCGGGTGGATAAAGGCGGGGCGCGGGGGAATACCGTCGAGCAGTGCGGTCACCGACTTCTCCAGCATGGCATTCTCACCGGAGCAAAAACAATACCTGATCCCATGATCGGAGCACGGTTCGGGATTCGAAGCATTACCGCTGCCACCGGGTAAAAAGTGAGCTCGCAACGCCGCGATTTTATTCGTCTCCCGCCAAATTTGAGGCTCTACAATGTCGCGATGACCCCACGGGAGTGTGTGCACACCGTCGGGGAGAATGTAACGCTTTTGATCGTCCGAGGAGAGAGCTACTTTTCTACTTTCTCGCGAATAAAGTTGCATGTGCTTACTTTGAATCCGCCTTTCGGTAATGTGGGTTTTTTCTTTATTGAACAAAACATCTTTGTAGACCTCAAAGTTGGCGGTAGCGTGTAAAACGCGGGTTGGTACACCTTTCGCTCGCATACCCTCCCCTCCCCCTCCCAATCTATAGGCGTACATTTTACTCATCAATCCCACGAATTCGATGATCGTCTTACCGCACGTTTCATCCTTCATCACTCCCATCCTTTTTCGATTTTTCAGCGAGAAACAGGGGTGCTCCGGGGGTAGATCGCTGCAATCGAACCACTCGTCCGACATTTCCTTCATGTCTTCCCACCAATTTTCCGTGAAAACCTCTAGTATCAGCCCATCTGTATCCAGGTAGGTATTTAAACACCTCGTGGGACCGTATCTTTGAATCATCACATCGTAATAAAATCGGTACATGTGCACCTTGGACAGCTCAAGCACCGCAAAACCCACCAAGATCGCGCTGTCAAAAACGATCTCGGTTTTGCGCATGTGCACGGCGGCCAGCTCCTCGTCGAAGAGGGTGCGATCGAGGAAATCAACGCGGGCGACCAGTTTCAAAATTTGCTCGCTATTCACCGCCAATTTAATGTTGCGCTGTTTCAAAGGGTTCTGTAAAAATTTACCGAAACAGCTGTTGCTGAGCAGTTTCGCGACCCCCTGGTGAAATTTAGACGTTAGCGTCTGCCTCAATTTGATATTCTTCTCAATGAAAGGTTTCAAAAAAGGTTTTTGACTGAAACTGAAAGCCCGGTTGATTTTCACCAGCCGGAGCCCGTGGCGCAAGGCTTGTTTCAACGTGACGTAGTGAATGATGTAATTTTCACGGTCACGGAAGGAGGCCAGGAGCCGGGGTTGTTTCGCGCTCGGCAGAGGAGGTAATTCGTTGTTACACAAAAACGGGAGCCCTTGATGAAGCTCGTGCAAGTGCTCGGGATAGGCAATCGATACGTCGAGCACGTAGCCGGTCGGAGCGTCATCGGGCACCGCGGTGACGTCGAGCCGCGACAGCTCGTCCGCGGTGAGCCACCTGTAATCATCGTACGGCAAACTCAGAGTCATCGTGTGCGCGTACAGAGAATTTATGTCCAGGTACAGTCCCCAAGAATGTGGAGCTGAAGGATCGTAGTCATTCGCAAAGCGGGTTATTGGGCTTCATGTAGCGTTTGCCCACTTGAACAATACCGCCCCGTATCCCGGACATGGTCATCAAGGTCATCTCGTAGTCTTTGAACAGCTTGATACGAGCCTGCGTGGTTTTGAGCGCGGCCGAGAACCCGAAACTCGGTAGCGTCATGTAATTGAAACAATCGAGGCCGTAAACCTTGAGACACAGAGCTCTAAAATCGAGGCACAAATCGGCGAGCAAATTCACATCGCAACAAAGGTAAAAATCATAGTATTCGCCGAGCGTTCGGCACCCGAACTCTTTCCAGGCCTCGAGAAAGTTTGCATAATCCTCAGGCGTCACCGCCGTGTCGGTGAGAGAATTGTAAAAATGTTCGGGTGCCGGCGGCTCGGTGAGCTCCAGCTTGTCGGGACTGTCGACAAAATCGTAACAAAAAACCGGTTTTCGTCGAGCGATACGGTACTGCGCCGGAGTGGAGCAGAACCGTCGCGTGTACGTGAAGGCCGACTCATCGAGCGTCGAGACGAGTTTGTCCAAAGATGACGGGAGGAATCGATAGGAATCGATGAATCGAATATGAAACCGTTGCGATACGTACACTTTGATGCTTATGAAATTCTCCTCGCTCGCTGGTACGATTTCAACGCGATACGGAAGCCCTTGGAGCCCTTGAACCACGTATTTGAAATCGTACTTGGACCCGTTGTGATAAACAACCGTCATATGGGCGGGGTGACGGTACTTGATATTGCATAGACTGCAAAGTGCGCCTCGATAGTTAGACTCCCCCTCTGGCGAATATTCGTGCGAGTGATCGCGACACTTTACAACGCCTGGGGCGTCAAAACTGACATGGCAAATTTTACAATTGCTAGCATTTTCAAAATCGAGAAGATCCGACGGGCTCATTATAATTTCGGAATTGCGATCATTGTAACTCTCGTTTATCTCCTGCGCAATTTCGATCATCTTTTTCACGAAATGAATATGGGGGTCTTTACCTCGATAGAGAACAGGGGAGGGGGTGTTGAAATTGGGATCTGTAGAAACGATGAGATATGCGTAAGACAGGGGCTGGTGACGTCTGAAATTGAAAGAATTTAAACCGGGCTCGTGATCAATTTTTTCCAAATAACTTTCAAAATCGGCGAAAACCAGAAAGTTATTTGGAATCATTTTGTTCTCGTCTTTGAAACATTTGACTAAATCTTGAGGGGCAGAGGCGATGAATAAATCGCTAGATATAGCGTAACATAGTTTTTTATGAGCCTTCAGATCTTCGGGACTATATTTATGAGCGAAACATTTCTTGCAGATATAAATCCTGTTCTTGGATTTTGTTATCTGCTTACGGACTAGACTATCAAAATTGGAAATGTAGCAATAGTGAAATTTGCTCTCGCTCTCATCGGTGATGTACAAGAGATCGGTGTGTCGATTCTCGATTTCTCTCAAACTCACACGAATAGGAAACACGCGAATCTCTACGTAAAATCTCTACGATAGGGTGCGCTTCCGGTGCCGGCTGGGCCGAAGGTCCAGCTTGATCTAGTAGCTCCTGGATTTCAGGCATCATTTCGTAGATAGGCGATGTTGGCCGATATTCTTCTTCCTCATTGGAGACAGGGCGAGGAAGATGAAAGAACTGGATTGGAACCTCGACCGGTACGGTGACGATTGACCAATAATCCATGCCATCACAAGGAAAGCATTGTACTCCGGGAGGAACGACGTCGTCCGAATAATAGACAGTTCCAAGTTTAATGTTTTTCAAGAAAGAGTAATAATATTCTGGAGTGCCTTGGGCGAAGCCGTTTTGATAATCCATGTCCATTAAAGAAATCGAAAGATGAAAGACAGACGAAATACCAATTTCGGGTAGTATAGTTGAGGTATTAGGAGAAGTCTCAACAACTAAGAATTGCTTTAAGACGACTAGAAGTGCGTCCGAGGTCTGGATATCCAGCTCTCTAAAAACGACCATAGACCAAGTAGACTCACCACTTGAGGATGCAAGGAAGCAGCGGATAAACACACACCAGGAGCAGAGGATAGCACGCACGCACCAGGAGCAACCAAACTGGCAGAGTAACAGTATGATGTTACTTCCGGGTCCATCCTCAGCATTTCCATCCTCAGCATTCCAAGCGGAATCCTGGGGTGTGGGCCACCAGAGGAAAGGGGTCTGGGTGGAGGCGTCTCTAACCAAGACCCGTTGGGCTGCTTGAGAGGGGGCCGTCCTGGCGATAGCTGGCTGGCTGGGTGGCTGGCTGGGCGCCAGGTGAACTGAAGAGGCTGGAGATACGTGGCTGGGGCTAATCGGCCTTGGGCGAGGTGGTGTGGGTGACCGTGGTGATGCTGCTGAGGGGGACAACAGCCGCTCCTCATCGCTAGAGGTGATTAGCCACCAGCTTTGCCCCTCTTGGGGTGGGGACGCTGTAGGTGATGCCACCCTGCTCGGACCTGCTCGCGGGGAAGGAGATGCCCCTGCAGCCGCGGACGGGGTGGGCCTGACCAGCCTGATTGGTTTGATAGGAGGCCGAGACTCCGAGGCATTAGGGACCGGTCGGATGGGCTGGCGGCTCTGGGCTGGCTTTGATCTGGCTGAGGTTTTGCCGCGACTTGTCACCAGTGTTGGTTTGGTGGCCCTACGGACAGTGGCCGGGTTGGATGCTGGAGACGCCGGTTTCCTACTGGACTCGGACTGGAGCCGGGCTGCCGCTCTGGCCAGTCTCTGGGCTGACAGCTCCAGCGGCTGCGGTCGGGGAGCTCGTCCCATGGGCCCCGGGAGTTGTGGGAGAAGGGGGGGGGGCTTTCACCTGGAAATCATAGTCGGATTCGGAGTCACTGGACAGCATGATTGGCTTTGGCGATGAAAGGAAAGGGGCTTTCAAGGAAAGGTGTTTTGGATGATTTTAAGAAGGGCTACGGCTTGTATTTGAAACCCTACCCCTCTCAAGACTGTTGACTTCCGGACAGGACAATGACTAACTTAGAATTGATCAAGTACGCTAAAAAACTGAAAATTCCGAATTTTAGCGGTGTGTTCATGAGAGATGAGCTTGCTAGCATGAAACCTCAAACAAATGAAAGAGTAATCATTAATTTAGATTCTACAAAGGGCAGTTGCACACATTGGGTTGCTTACTGTAAAAAAAATATTTGTGTTGTTTAGGTGTGAGATTTCCCTTATAGTAATCATCGATTGTTTCGAAGTATAATTTGAAACCTTTCTACTCTTCTTCATTCAACACCAAAAAGGCGTTTGGCGCGTCTAATTTACATAGAACTATCATTGGAGGGAAACCGTCAGCTCAATCGTTTCCTGCGATAACACTTTTTAGACCAGTAATAGTTAGATCCTATGTCCTGCAATTAATCATTCTAGGTTTTGTTTTCCACTCAAAACCTAGACCTGATTTTCTTTTTGGTGGTGGTGGCGAGGAGACTTCTACGACTTCCACAACAAGTTTAGGAGACGAGTGAAAATTCTTGGTCAGCTAGTTTTACTAGCAGCTTGCTTCTGCTTGACATTTTGAGAAAACGCAGTAGCAGGAGCAACTAAACTGACAGAGTAACAGTATGGTTTCACTCCGGGGTTCATCCTCAGTATTTATAGAAGATTTTGATAAGGAAAAAAAACAAATGTCACACAAAATAAATGTAAAACACATACACACACATACACATAGACTCACCAATTTAAGATATTGAATATGAAACACGCTCAGGTACAAGCTGGCAGGGATCGGATAACAAGAGGTGAATCTGTAATATTGAGAGAGAGAAATTGTTTTTTCAGAAGAGGATCAACTAGGTTTTTTATCTTTATAAAAATTCCGGATTAAAACAGGTAACTTTTCTTTCTTCGAAAAAACGAATTATACTTCTCTAGAAATTATCGATGTGAAAATATCGATTTGAATGCAGTTTGAATTCAAGGAAGTCACTTTCACATGTGTAGGTCCGAATTTTGACATTGGCATCGCGGCGACTTCCTGGTAAGTCAGCTCGCATATCACTGTTGTGTAGTGGCTGGCGTCATGTACTTCTCGGAAGGGGATGAAAACCCAAGCCCATTGTCCCACCTTTTCCTGCTGCGATACAGCACTGCGCAGACGCATGTTCAGAGACCGCATTTTGACAGGGTGTCCAGGAAAGGAAATCCCATCAGGTGTTTTGGCAAGGAGTGGAGATTCTGATATCAGTGGAGCTGCCGTAATGGCAAACATGGCGTAGGCACCTCGAGTGTATTTCTTGCTGCTAAACTCGGAAACTTACCAGTTGAAAGCGAGATCTACAAGACTCTGGACTTTCGCAATGATGGAAACATCACCTGGCAGTATGCTGGAGATGGTGCGCACGAATCCTAAGACGGCGGGAAAATTCACTCTAGGTATTTCCGCGTTAGCGCCAGACAGTAATTGTCTTTCTGGATCCACGTTTTCGCATTGGCTTCTTCCGCGGCTGGGGACAGCTAACGAGCTTTTGAAGACAATACACGCGATGAAAGGAAAGGGGCTTTCAAAGAAAGGTGTTTTGGGTGATTTTAAGAAGGGCTACGGCTTGTATTTGAAACCCTACCCCTCTCAAGACTGTTGACTTCCGGACAGGACAATGACTAACTTAGAATTGATCAAGTACGCTAAAAAACTTAAAATTCCGAATTTTAGCGGTGTGTTCATGAGAGATGAGCTTGCTAGCATGAAACCTCATAAAAATGAAAGAGTAATCATTAATTTAGATTCTACAAAGGGCAGTGGCACACATTGGGTTGCTTACTGTAAAAAAAATATTTGTGTTGTTTAGGTGTGAGATTTCCCTTATAGTAATCATCGATTGTTTCGAAATATAATTTGAAACCTTTCTACTCTTCTTCATTCAACACCAAAAAGGCGTTTGGCGCGTCTAATTTACATAGAACTATCATTGGAGGGAAACCGTCAGCCCAATCGTTTCCTGCGATAACACTTTTTAGACCAGTAATAGTTAGATCCTATGTCCTGCAATTAATCATTCTAGGTTTTGTTTTCCACTCAAAACCTAGACCTGATTTTCTTTTTGGTGGTGGTGGCGAGGAGACTTCTACGACTTCCACAACAAGTTTAGGAGACGAGTAAAAATTCTTGGTCAGCTAGTTTTACTAGCAGCTTGCTTCTGCTTGACATTTTGAGAAAACGCACGCAAAACACAGAAATCACAAATACAAAAAACACTTTTCACAAACTATAAATCAAAGTCACATCATTGTTGAAAATATAAACAAGATACCGCACCGGGTCTATTTAAAAAAAAAAACATAATCTCTTTAGTTGCGCGCACCAAGCACGCGGATCACGGAATCTACGATTTTACGAAGACATGATCAAACTCGATACGTTGAGGTCTGACCGCCGACGAAGTAGTGGCGTAGTAGTTCGCTGCGACAGCGCTAGTTGTTCTGACTGTGCATTCATTTTGAGTGGCACAAACACGCGCTTCAAAACCGGCGCGCGCCGGTTTTTGACGCTGCGCCTGTTTCTGCCTTGCAATGCTAAAGATGCGCCGATTAGTGCCATTGAACCCAAGTACATAAGTTAAGTTCTTGGATATTTTCTGGGGTAGTGACTGCGCCGGACTCGGCTGAGCCGAATAACGAAAAATCAAAAGGTGAACGGTTACACTATTCACTTTATTAACACAATACCTAAAGCTATTACAACTCGAGCAAAGAAAGGGTTAAACTTTGACATGAGAGGGAACCGGGCCTAGTACAGTTTGGGGAGCAGAGAGCGCACGATTAATCCTATGGAGGAATCGTGTAATATTTATATCAGAATTTGTTTTGCGTCATAAATAGCAAAGCTAGGCTTTGGCGCAATCTCACTGTCAAGTTGAAGGTTACGCTAACGAGGAAATCTACCTTTGAAATGCAAAATAGTCAAAAAATAGCTGACCATTGACAAAATAACTGATTTGAATTGATTTGAATTAATTACCGCTAGGCGGATTGCGGATCTGCGGAGCAGATTCGACGCGCGTGCCAAGGTTGTCTAGTCTAATTCGCTAGAAAAAAGTCACAGTTCATAACTCCTCCTTCCTTAGCTGGAAAATATATTTTCTAAAAATTACTGTTGCGAAGGGACAGGAATTTTAAGAGGAAACTGCAATAGTGGAATGGAAACGTTAGGCGTTTCTCGTTCCGCAGTGTGGGTTTCTATGAATTCATCCGTGGCTACTACAGAAGGGTTGTGTACGCTTGGATTCTTAAAACAAGTGTACAAGAAAATTAATAAGACAAAAAGTATGGGAACAGCACTATTGCAATACTAGGTATAAAAATGAGTTTTTCCTTCAAAAACTGAAGAAGATATAGGTACAGGATGTGCGGAATAGTACTCCAGACTGAGCTCCATTTGGAGATGATTCAGACTTACATTGAAGGGTAAGATTTTTCCAGTAGCATTATCTATGGTTAAAGAAAAATCTGAAATCAGCATTTCTGACGTGGTATTCAAGCTAGTAGGGAGTGTTTGATTCTGAAATTTAAGATTACAGTTTCGATTGTAATACAAGTAAACACCTTTCAACTGTTTCTGTTCGGAATAAGAGGGACAATCAAATTCTAGGATTTCAACGTGAGGGAAATAAAAAATGTACTGCGAAGTCTCGTAAATGTTTTGAATAAAGCTGGAGTTTAGGTTTACAAATACTTTTGGACAGTTCAAATACGGTTGTCTGCGTACTGCTTGAACGCTGCATGAGTCCCGATGCATGGACGTGGCTTCCGTGCACTGGTAACGTGTAGGCAATTTGACACAGTTTACAGTTGGAGACAGGTAGGTCGAAGTTGCTGGATCCTCCAAGATAAGTCTACGCGATATCGAGGAGAAAACCTTGTTCGCGCTGCCCTCTTCAAATTTCTCATATAACAACTGGCAAGCTTTCGTAATTGGCGAATATTACGGGTGTTTTCATAAAAATATGTATCGCGAGGGACGTTTTCCTCCGTCGCGATGAGAGCGGTTCGCACCTCTATATACCATGGCTCTTTCCTCAACTCGCATACATACGTACTGAATGTCTTACCAGGATTTTCGAAAATTGAATCGGTCCACGGAGTATAATCCACGATATCCTCGTAGCTCTGATATGGATAGTCGGGGAGTTTTCTTAACATAATCTCATGTTTTACAAATTTTTGAAATTGAAATGCTCGTTCGTCGAACACACGGTCTACTCTCTCAGGAGCGAAAAAATCGAGCATCGTTAAAAATATACAAAAATCGTGCGGATGCATTATGCTTTCCAAAAAATTCAACCATTTCTTTGTGGGGATATGGTGATCGGGTCTGATTTGATCGTTTCCGGTGGGATTTTGAAAAGAATTTACACTAAAATAACCGATTGTCCCGGAAAACATTAACATGATTTTTTGCATGAACTTTATTTTGACTTTTAGATTTAAATCGTACGTTTTCATAATGTGGAGGAGTTCCCATGATTCTATAGCGACGGTTGCAGTGCAAAAGAGAGTTTCCAGGGTGTTATTCATATCAGTCTAGCTGAAACAGACTGTAGGTAAAAGATCACTCGTTGAGCGGTAGTGAATCGTCGGACAACATATCCGCAGCCGATGTGAGAGCGCAGTTCTCATGATCGTACACGCATCTCATAGGTGTACGTGATCCTAACGTTACATCGACTGGGGAAACTTCAATGTGAACATTAAGAGATTTTAAGGGGAAAATTAAATCTCGAGTGGTTTGTGATCCGACAACCCACACCGTATACTGTCTAGCCAATATCTCGAAGACTCTCTCCACTGATGAATGGGGAACCGTTCCATCGTTCCAAGCGAGACCGATTTCACTTCGTCTGACCGATGATTTATCTTCATAAGTCAGACTCGTCCATGGCTGTGAACAATGGCTGGTCGGAACACCCATGTGTGAATAGTAGAACCGTCACATCCCACCGCGGCCACTTCTTTAAACACGTAACCTCTACGCAAGTGAAAACCTCGCACTTCCAGATAACAACTCATTCTCTTAAAAAAACACACACGTCCGTTCGGGCAGACTTTTCACTCGGAATTGAGTGCTCGATTCGACGATGGGGAGAAATCGAATACAATCAGTATGCATCTGGATAGCGCTGATTCTCGCACGATTCAGTCTACTTGGAACGATGGTTAATCTACATATTTTTTTATTTTTATTGAACATCCCTCTTTTGACATACAAATCTGGAGAACATCGGAATCTATTTAATATCAAGATTACTCGCTCGGTTGGACCTCGAACTTAAAACTGTTCTGGACACTCGACACGCAGATTATGTCGAATTTCCCCGCATTTATCTCGTTAATGTTTTCCTCCGTCATAGATTTGACGTACGGTTTGGGGAGAAACAACTTTCGTGTTTCCTCCGACGAGATAGGTATGAACGCCAGAATGGCGTCACCGTATTTTGTAAACGTTTTTTCCAACTTCTGAAGAGGGTATCTGACCCCCAGCTCAAGATCCCGCGCGTGGATGGATTCCACTACTGGGGTCGACAGCTCTACTTTGTTAAATGCCTCCATTTCTGTAACACATCAATTAAGAAATAACCCAAATTAAACTTCTAATCGGGGAGGTAAATTGTGTTCGTATTTATTATTTCAAATTTGAAGGAGTGAGGGGCTACCTCTAGACGGATCAGATCGTACGCGCGCGATGAGGTCTTATTATTATCATCAAAAAATTGATCACCCATCGCGCGCGTAAAATACAAGGGGAGCTGTAATATCCTCGGGAATCCTCCGAAATCTATAATGGCATTAAGATTCGATCCGTAAGCACGGGACCGTTTGTTTTTTTTTTCAATTTTGATGATTGGATATCTTTCCCCGATCACCAAATCCCCGGATGAAACGGGTGAGGGTTGTATCCTTCTGTAGACACTGTTAAATGCCTCCATTTGTGATGGATGCCGATTTATCCGTGAACTCTCAAAGAGGGGGGGCGGGAACGTATCTGTGAAATATTTTCTCACGGCCCCGATGAATATCTCTTTCACCAATTTCTTGAAAGTCCTGATTCCATCCGCCCTCGTCTATCGTAAACGCATGAGAATGGCTAGAGCTTGCGGGACTTTCTCTCCTGCGATCTGACTCATTGCGCTGTACGGGTGTGTGTGTTTGTGTGATGGCGAGGAGAAAGAAAGAAAAAAAGAAAAAAAAAAACTGGATTAATCTCGGCAAATTTAATGTTACGTTTTTTCAACGGGTTCTGTAACATTTTTTCGAAACAGCTGTTGCTCAAAAGTTTTGCGACCCTTTGGTGAAACTTTGACGTCAGTGTTTGTCTCAATTCAATATTCTTGTCCATGAAGGGTTTCAAGAAGGGTTTTTGACTGAAACTGAAAGCCCAGTTGATTCTCATCAGCCGGAGCCCGTGGCGCAAGGCTCGTTTCAACAATCGTCACATGTGCGGGATGGCGGTACCTGATATCGCATAGCCCGCAAAGACCGCCTCGATAATTAGACTCTCCCTCTGGCACGTATTCGTGCGAGTGGTCACGACACTTTACAACGCCTGGGGCGCCAAAACCGATATGACAAATTTTACACTTGCTAGAATTTTCAAAATCGACAAGATCATCGGGGGACATTATAATTTCAGAATTTCGATTATTGTAACATTCGTTTTTGTCCTTGCCAATTTCGATCATGGATTTCATGAAATGGGTATGAGGGTCTTACCCTCGGTAGAGAGCAGGGAAGGGGGTGTCAAAACGAGAGTCGTTTGAAGCGAGAAGATAAGCGTAAGATAAGGGTTGGTGTTGTCTAAAATTGAAAGAGTTTAAACCGTCGTGATCTATTTTTTCCAAATAATTGTCGAAATCGGCAAATATTAAAAAGTTATTCAGAATCATTTTGTTTTCATCTTTGAAACGTTTAATTAAATCCTTAGGGGCACTGGCAATGAATAAATCTCTAGAAATGGCGTAACATAGTTTTTATGAGCCGCCAGGTCTTTAGGGCTATATTTATGCGAGAAACATTTCTTACAGATATACATTCTTTCCTTGTGTTTAGTCAACTGTTTACGTACTAGACTGTCGAAATTGGAAATGTAGCAATCGTGAATGTTGCTCTCATCCTTGTCGCCTCTTTCGCAGCAATTATACCCCTTATTTTTTTCATTATCGTGACACAGCAAAGATACCTCTAAGAATTCGTCCATAATAAATAAAAATAATTGAAAGTCATCGGCAGACAAAATGTTCTCAATTGCTGCCAATCCTCGACGAAGATTGGCCAGACACATTTTTTGGCTGTCACGATTCCCCTCTTGAAGTGGACTCGAAAGCATTATCTTTCGTCCGTCTCTATGGTATACATATTGGTTGATTGAGAAGTATAAATTTTTGGCTATTATTTTATATAGAAAGAATTTGATTTTGATTCATATTTTTAATGACGTTAATGTGGTCAGCTGACAATTTCTCTTTCAGATATTAAGGAAGGAATAGTTTCCTACCTCCGTCGCTAACTTTTATGTAAGCTAAAAGGGCCATTCCAAATCTGGTGTTAATGCGCTTGAGCTTTTCAAGCTCGTAGATTACCACTGGGATTAGGTCTTTTGCGAGGATGATCGTGTCTGATGTTTCGCTTTGTTGAGTTTGGTTAAATGCCTCCATTCTGAAACAGAGAGGGATATCGTGTAAGTCAAGATAGTGAGGGTCTACATCCTTATCTTCCCAACGTCCGAACGGTAATCGTTTTTCTTGGTGGGTTCATAGGATATCATTTTCACCACGTTCTTCCAACCGAGGGATTTTAGTTGGAGGCTCTTCAGTCTTCATTGCTAGTCTCACCAATTGTGGGAAAGGATCGGTTACTTCGAGAGAAACCTGGCTCATCTGTTTAATACCGTTCAAACAACCGGGGGACTTAGTTGGAGGCTAATTGTTGCTGCTCTCACAATTTTCTGGAAGGGATCGTTCTCTTCGTTTGGGGTTTAGGTCATCTGTTTCATTCCGATCTTCTGATCGGAATTCATAAGAATTTCGACCAACAAGTCCTGTGTACGCCAGATTAATTTTCTTACTATGTATTTCCTCAATATATTTGTCACTGAGATTATAATGGTAATTAGTGGGCAGGAAAATTTTTCTAACCTCTCTCTTATAAACGATAAAAGCAACCGTACTTCCCCCGAATTTAGTCTGTACGCTCTCAAGTTTTCTCATTTCATAGGACATTCCCTGTGTCAAATGAGAAGCATGTAAAAAAGGAGGTTTCTCCCACAAGTTTGATAACATCTTGTCAATATTATTTCCCAAGGTAGGGTCACATTCATATACCGCCACGGACGGGTCGTTACTATTTGTATAGGTCACCAGGTCACCTGTTCCCTGAATCTATCCTCCTCAGCTTGCGTCACTTTCCACTTGAAGGTAACAGGTACATCTTTGTGACCCCAAGGGAGTGTTGTAATATTATCCTCTTTCACATAGCGTTTATCGTCATGCCCTGTAAGAGCCGTCTTTTGCGTTTGTACGGAATATAGCTCATGTTTTTTACTCTGTATTCTGCGGGTTTCAACCCCGGTTACCTTAAGCTTTCCGAAAAGTATATCCTTGTAGTGATTGAAGTTGGTTGTTTTTCTCAAGCAATTTGTAGCAACACCCTTCCCTCGCATCACAACTTCTCCGAAAACTTCATAATCGTACATTTTTGCGGAATGGGAAACAAAGGATGTGATTATTTTACTCCCAGTTGCATCTTTGAAAGTACCTAATTTTTTTCATATTTTTGGTGGACAAGCATGGATGCTCTTTGGGGAAATTGCTCGTGTCGTAATACTCCCAAGTTTTCTAGCATATCTGTGTACCTATCTTCCGTTAAAATCAAATAAATATAGGAATCTATCAATATACATAAGTTATACGCGATTTTTAGGGTAACGGTTAAGTGTGTGATTTTAATGAAAGTCATACATCAAGGTTTTTGATATATCCACAATGAAGAAGGCGACGATCATGGGGCGGTGATACTTAATAAGAGTACGCCGGAGATGGACCGCAACTAAGTTATCATCAAAAATTGTTCGATCAACACAGTCAACGCGGGAAACCAGTCGGGATATTTGTGAAGGGTTTACTCCTAACTTTACAAGGGACTTTTTAGGACCTACAAAAAGGGGATCCTAATTATTTGTCACGCTGATTTTTCGTGAAATATTAGCTCTCTTTTTTCATGTCTCCTTTTTCGGATGATGATTTGAGAGCAACGTAGTGTATGACATACCTTTTCTGATCTCGCACTGTTAACAAAAGTTTCGGAAACTTAGCACCTTTAACAGGTGGAATTTCGGTTCGCGGTAAAAATTGGGAGGTCCGAGTGATGATGATGGAGGTGTTCCGGGTAGGAAATATTGCAATCAAGTATGTAACGAACGGGGGCATCGTTTGGAATTGACGTTACATCCAGCAAGGACTACTCTCTTTCATCAACCCACTGATAATCATCATACGGTAATGGCTTACACATAGTGTACGCATATAGACCGGGGGAGGGGAGGATCCAAATTTTTTGTCACGCTGATTTTTCGTGAAATATTAGCTCTCTTTTTTCATGTCTCCTTTTTCGGATGATGATTTGAGAGCAACGTAGTGTATGACATACCTTTTCTGATCTCGCACTGGTAACAAAAGTTTCGGAAACTTAGCACCTTTAACAGGTGGAATTTCGGTTCGCGGTAAAAATGGAGGTCCGAGTGATGATGATGGAGGTGTTCCGGGTAGGAAATATTGCAATCAAGTATGTAACGAACGGGGGCATCGTTTGGAATTGACGTTACATCCAGCAAGGACTTCTCTCTTTCATCAACCCACTGATAATCATCATACGGTAATGGCTTACACATAGTGTACGCATGTAGACCGCAGGGGGGGGGGGGGGGGGGGGTTAATCCAAATTATTTGTTACGCTGAGTTTTCGTGAAATATTAGCTCCCTTCTTTCATGTCTCCTTTTTCTGGCAACAACATAATTGTTTACTTTATCGACAGCAATCTTTTGTATGAAAGTAACTCTTTAGCATAAGTAACAGGCAACTTAGGAATACTGTGTTCCATTTCTTTGAGTTTTTCTACCTTGCTCAACAAGAATGTATAATAACCCTAATTTCAATAATTCGCGTCACCATAAGCTACTTCTGTATCCTCTCAAAGTAATTTCTGAAGCTATCTATAATGCTGTACTCATTGATAATTCTTATCTTGTGCAAATAATGATATTATTTATGTATACCCCTGTACTCCTGTTTTATTCATGAAAATTAAAGATGAATCTATTATCTAGCAGTGATTGATCTTATTTTTCCAACTTTCCTTTTAAGTAAAAAATAGGAACATATGAATGTTATTGTGAAAAGCAGTCGCTTTGTTATGTGATGCGACAAAATCTTATGGTTGATGAGAAGTCAATATTTGGAATGGGCCTGTTGCAAACTTTTGCTAGAGCAAAGATGAGAGTTGTTTCTTATGAAAAATGTCTCAAAAATCCCAAAGAGCGTATCGGTAAAGTCTGAAATGCACTCCCAACTTCAAAGTCTGCTTAAGAAATTTGCGTTTTCTTGAGCTTGCTTCGTTGGAAGAGTCGTTCCATTGAACTTTCACTCAATAGGATGCCACTCAATATTCAACATTGCCAATGCTTCCACGCGCAAGTCGAGGGGAGCACAAGGCCCATCAATGCGGATATCTCGACAGTTTCAACGCGAGGAAAATATGAATGTAAACACGCCGATTGTTATCAGGTGGTTAGAATCTCGTCCTGGCCGATTGGCGTCGGTCATGTTGAATATTGAGTAGCATTCAATTGAGCGGTGAGTTAAATGGAACGACTCCTCCAACGAAATGTTCACCTGAACCGCAGTGTCGTTTTCGAAGCGGCAAGCTAATAGGAGTGCATTTTAAACTTAGCCGATGTGCTCATCGTGATTTTCAAGACATTTTCTATGTACTGCATGATCTTGCTCTGGCAAAAGTATGCAAAAGGCCCATTTACTTGAAAAAAGAACAGCTACTCATCCGAATATTGTTTTTCATTCCCTAGGGTGGCCTAAGGTCTGTGTCGTATTTGTCTACCTTATAGAGATTTCTCTTGGTATTTCCAAAATGTAGTTTTCTGCAAAGGGTACGTTAGTATTATCCGTAGGTTTTTTGAGAGAAACGCAACCGTGCCTCCCGTTCTCTCTAAAATCAACTCCCAAAGTCTTATCTCTCTAGCTAGTGCGGCAAAGATTGCCCTCCTTGATTCATTCATTCGCTGTAGCAGGATTTTTTCAGGAAATTTCTTTAAAGGAGCTGAGAAATCCACTTTATAGCCCCACTCTCCTCTCTGTTGGTACAAATGAAGTTCGATGTTCAAAGCTACAAGATGAAGAAGTCACGAAGAACACTTTTTTCAAAAGACAAAAGCAAATCTACCATCAAATCTCTTACGCACTTAAAAATGACAATCTATGATGAAATTTACCCTAGTGTCAACAAATTCAAAACACTTAGAAACTTTAAAAACTTAGAAATCGGCAATCCTGTTAAGAGGGAATTGTCCACGAAATGCTTGGCTTGAAGTAAAACATCCAATAATTTGAAAGAGTATTGAAGGTATGCTGTCGTGCGAAGGAAAATCGCAGGATGAATATCCGAAGGCTTATCGATTTAGGCCTTTCCAGAAGAACAGGTTTCCATGCGATTTCGTGGTTTTCGCTTTTCGATTCAATACACCCTCTCCCAACAAGTAATGAAAGAATTTAAATGTTACTAGTCAAATAATGTTAATTTTTCAAGTCAAACCGTGAAAAATTTGTCAGTATCCAGGGTGTCTACAAGTCCGGAAAGTCCGGGAATAATACTGATTTTTCAAGGGCGGTCCGGAAGGACTGAAAAAGTGCGGTAATTTCGCAAGAAAGTCCGGAATTTTTTCATTTTTGTCGCAATTTGAGCGGGAAATTCAAATTTTCGGATTTTTTCGAATCTCGTCAATTAGAGGTACTGAAAAAGTACTGAATTTTTCTGTTGAGGAGGTACTGAACTTATTGGGAATGTACTGAAAAAGTACTGTAGAAGTACTGATTTTTGGCCAGCTTGTTTTAGTAGACACCCTGGTATTGAAAAGTCAGTGAGGACAAAAACACACCAACTCGGCAACTTGTTAACACCTGCTTCTCCGTCATTAAACATGGCGCATCTATTTCAAACTCGGTCCTTCACAATGGCTCCGAACACTTATCCTTTGGCACCAAAAAGCGTTTTCTTAAAGTAACTTCTTCGCCCGCTGCGCAGTTTTTTTGTCTGTTTCCAGAGCACTACTATTTTTCCGTGTTAGTGTGTTTTCAAAGTCACTGATTCAACTGTACAAGCTACCCATAAAAAGTTCTGAGTCTTTTAGTAGCGACGAAAAAGGGGACTCGTGCTTAATAACTGTATAAAGTTGCCCCCTTTCATGATTTTAACTTGATCGAGTTACAAAAAAAAAAAAAAAAAAAAAAAAAAAAAAAAAAAAAACCTTCGAATGCAAAGCTAATATTATGACTAAGCATTGCAGACTTGATAGACAGAAACTGTATGTAGTAATAACATTTGTTTTTTAGAAATTAAAGGATGAAGATGATTTACAGTTGAGGATTGAAACATCTAAACTTTAGTACCCAAGCCAGTGAAATTTTCTTGGACTGTTTCATCCAAAACATTTTAACTTCGACATTTAGACAATCAGGCATCTACATGACTTTTTGGTCCAGAGGCAATTTTTTACCTACAAGGGGCCTGCTATGGAAATCATTTATTACATAGCGCCATTATGCCAAAAACAGCTGATGGAATTAGGATGAGGTGTAGTCGTTGATTCATTTCTAATCCTAGCAATGGACCACTAGACAAGGTACGAATTTAAGCAATCTGATACATGTTTCTTAACCAGAATTTCACGTAGAACACGATTCTTACAACGGAAATTACTGAAACCAACTCCTAACGAAGATATTAACGTTTTTATTTCACATTGGTTACAACGAATTTGAACTGCCCGCTCACAAGAAACTCAAAGCTCTACGCGAGTCAAATCGCGCACTACAACGGTTTCTGCAAGCCTCTCAATCGAGCAATGTTCATTTTCCACCATGTGTTGTTCAAACTATCAGCAATTTGCTACAGCTGAGCCAAAGCGTCAAGACTGAGGTTGCCAGATGTTTACATCGCAGAGACTGTCATGATAACGTATAGAGCGCGATGTGAATCACGTAGAGAATTGAGTTTTAATGAGCGGGTGGTTTGAATTCACGCATCAAGAATCATCAAATATCTTCGTAAGGAGTTAATTTCGGTAATTTTCTATGTGCGCGTCGTGTTCTACGTGAAATTTTAGTTACGAAACATGTATCAGAATGCTGAAATTCGTACCTTGTCTAGTGGTCCGTTGCAATTCTCATGATTCTCTAGGGTGCTTCAGTGTTTAGCACCAGCCTTTGAACCAGGTAAGCTCAAATTATATTTCAATCACAATACGTAATTTAAATGAAATGTTTTAGATGAAGACGCCTAAAAGACATGCCGGTGAACAAGGAGTAAGGGTCAACATTCATTAGTCACCAAATGGTCGTGGGTAAAAATGTGGATGAACACCTAGTCCCTTTGGCAGAAAGACTGTATGAAAAGTCCTGGCATCCTATCACATTTTCTCTCTGAATAATTTGGTAAAAATTCAGCAAGAGCATCGGGTAAATCAGGGAGAAACATTTTCCAACCGTTTTCGGACGAAACGATTCAGATAAGTTTACATTACAGGTAATAACAATGGGGAGAAATTTCCTCAATCTGAGTCAGGTTTTGTCCGAGTTATAGCAACCGATTACGGACCCAAGTTCAACGGCGTGAAGGAACTAGATAGGCAACTGGCAACATCAGATTGAATCGGAGAAAATGAGGTTTTCTTTTAAGGTTTTTTTTTTTTTTTTTTTTTTTTTTTTTTTTTTTTTTTATAGGTAATGCTCAACATAAGAAATATTTATCTGAATGAGATATTAGCATATTTTTTCCTGGAGTATCTATTTTTCTGCACTTCCAAATTACCGGTAGGAGAAAATAAACTTCTGGTTGAGCCAATAACTACTCTCTGTTAAGCTTATTTCACCTAAAATATGGCTTGATTCCTTTCTGTCAATGCCGGTCTAATACTAACAGTCGAAAACACGAAGTAACGCTAAGTTAGTTTTGATTTTCAGCTCCGAGAACTTAACAGAGAACCTGATAAATATTTCCTGGTTTCCAGGGGCCATGGGGGCGGGAAGGCGATCGCCCCCTAACAATTTGCCGCGGAAATCCCGAAGAGGCCCCCGCGGCGAATTTTTTTCGAGTCATCGTTTTTTTCCCGTAATGTTGTGATTTTCTTATCCGTTTCAATCACTAAAAGGCCCCAAATTCCTTGAAAATTTGTCTCTAAGTAAAATGGAAGGTCGCCAAAAGCATTTCGACGGTGAAACTACCAAACCACGTATCTCGTTTGCGGTGTTTTAAAATCTACGCTCACATTTTATTTTTTTGAAGTAGACCAAATCAATATCATTCCTTGAAATTTTCACAGAATTTTCTCCGCACGAAGAGGAAAAATCACAGAAATTTTCAAGACTGGACGTTAAGTAGTTTTTCATTTAAAAAATAAAGTATGTCAGGAAGTCTGCGATGTCGCAAACCGAGATACGTGGTTTGGTAGTTTCACCGTCGATTTGTGATAAAGGGACCCCCGATGAATCCTGAGAATGGGTTATTATGAAGTTTAAGTACTGTAGAATCCAACTCCAATAATGCCTACGTGTTTAAAAAGTGTGAAATTTTCAAAATTTATCTGGGGAGGGCCCCCGGACCTTCTTAGAGGGGCCCCCGAACGACAGGAGGGGCCCTTACATTAAGGTCTCCTCCTAACTTTTCGACTACCAGTCCGCCCCTGTGTGCCGCTACTGCAGTTTTGACCGTTAAGGTCGTAGTTTAAGGGCGCTAAACCTAGGATTGTATTTAGCAAACGGATAATTTTTGCATAATAATTAAAATTAAGAAGCGGGAATCTTTTAACTAAATAATAAAAGGAACTCAAGTCTACAATATAATGCAAAAAAATTTGGCAAATCTCATCATGTAAATACAGAAGATTCGTAATCGCCTTCAATTGAAGCGTGATACCTCACGCGTTCCGGGGAGTTCAAATAGTTGTGTCCCTGCGCCTTAGCAGGGCGATGGAAGTTTAATATTGAAGTAGCGTCCCCGCTTGGTTTTTCGGATTTCCTGTGCCGGTAGTTTCCCAGTTGATTCTAAGATATTGTAAAGTCAACTGACGGATGGAAATGTAAAATATGTATTTAGTCGTTTTTTCATGCATCCAATTACACAAAATTCGCAGTATGAACTTCGTAATGTAAATTTTTTTAAAATGATACAGGATGCTTCTTTATTTTCATGTTTGGAAGGAAGACTTGAAGAATTAGGTTGATGAAATTGGTGCAGTTTTCAAGATTTCCAGACCTGGAGGAGAAGGAGGACTTCCTCATTGAATTAATCTTATGGGTATCAATTCTTGATTAAACGCTCAAATTATGAGCGCAGAGGAAAGCCTGGAGAAAATGAAGAAAAACGAAAACTTTATTAAATAAATTACTAATCATTTATTCATCATTGAAACATAAAGATAAAGCTTACATTAAAACAATTTAAAATCGTGATAATATTTTATTTTAGAATATAATTTGTCTAAAAATTTAGATCTTAACTAAGAGCGTGCTGGTAATGATTACTTACAGAGTTAATGAGAATTTGAAAAAATACTCTTTGCTCGGACAAAGCCATGGCGTTCTTTCAGTATTAGCATTGTACTTCGTGAAGGGAGCCAATTAAAAGACGGTAAATTGATACACCTCAGGATAATCATTTCCTACGGTTCGTCATGATTAACCACGCGAAAACGGATGAAATTTGTAAAACTTTCACAAGAGGTGGAGGATATAAATTGAGCTCGTAAATTAGCATTCAATTTGAAAAATAAGTATGACGAATCACGGATTTCACATTGTTAATTTTGGTAAAGCGGATCACTGTTACTTGGAAACCTCTTTTTTTAGGGAGACCAGGGGGCACCCTCCCCCCCTAGCGTTTTGCGCCTCCGGTGTCACGCGTTACGCGTTAGGTACTCTCATAATTTTATATTATAGAATAGAATAGAATGTGATGAGTGAAAGTACCTACTCGACAGAAAAAGTTGCTTTCTGCTTTTTCTAGAGCTGCAGCAAAGTTAAAAACTGGCGACCAGATCCAAAAATTTGCCCAAGTTGCGTGACGAAAGATGTTGGATGTAGTCATTACAGCAAAAGACAGGAGTAGCATCAGTGGAGGTCCCCCCCCCCCCACCCTCGCTCAAAAAATAATTGAAAAGACACGCAACTTTGTACCGCCGTGCCAAGGAAGAACGCCGTATGAACATTTGAGAGTTGCAAAAGTACGAGGAAAATTATGAATATTTTTCCTTGACATTTTCAGACACTTTAGATTAAAATTACAGACAAAATTATCCGTGAAATTGGCGGGAAAATATGCAAAAAAATTTCGGAAAATAAGTGATTTGCCAGAGGACATTTGGCAACGCCTGAAGGCTCATACGGCGTTTTTCCGTGACACGGCAGTGTGGGAGCATGCCAGAAAATGCTGCAGATTTTAAACGGAGACTCCGACGGAAATGGTGCATTAAATGTGAGGCTCTGTAAAGACAAGTAATAAGTAAAGAACAACCTCCTCTCGATTTTCCTCCTGCTTGTAACAAAACACTTTTACGATGTAGGCGCACAGTGGATCGAGTCAATTAGAGAGGTCGAACACGAAGTGTTTGAATAAAACTGGAAATTTTGATATTTATTCCGTCACATTTTCAATGGGTGCTTAAAGATGCTTTCGCTAGGAAACCAATGGAACCACTTTTAGAACCTCAAAGTCTCTTATAAACGGAGATAAAAGCGTTTAAAGTTTCCAAATTTTGTCCGACCTCCCCTACTGACTCGATCCACTGCGAGGCGGGGCGTTTACTGTTGCTCAAAAAATAAGCGAAATTAATTAGTGAAAGAAGGAGCGTGAGAGGAATTCAACGGAGCCTGGGCGCACTCAGCGGCGTGGCGTGCTTTGCGATTCATCGATATTCCCTCATTTGAAGCTGTGGTAAATAATCGATTATTAAGGTGTTCGCTGCGAACACCCTGTTTATCGATACTTTTCCGTAGGTTTAAATGGCAGATCAATCGATGTATCGCAAAGCACGCCACGCCGGGCGCACTAATTTTTAGCATGATGCCTTCGTAGCACGCTCTGTTTACGATCGTTAGTCACTGAAATCTGGCCTCTTCTTTTAAAAATACCTGCAACGTTATTAATGCGATATTGCCACGCCGATAAAGCAGCGCGAGCAAATACGCCGTGATAGCGAAAGGTAACCCGGAAGAAAGAAAATCGAGACAGGCCTAGAATAATTGAATGCTTGATGCTCGATGGTTGAACAGTAAATTTTTGGGATGCAGGATAAGGTGGTGTTCGAAAATAATTTATCCTCTCAGTAATGGCCGTTTGAAACAGTGGCGTGGCTTGCTTTGCGATATATCGATTGTTATGCCATTTAAACCTATAGAAAAGGATCGATAAACAGGGTGTTCGCAGCGAACACCTTAGTAATCGATTCTTTACCATAGGTTTAAATGGCATAACAATCGATAAATCGCAATTCGCGCCACGCCACTGGTTTAAAACTTGCTCCAGGTTTTTTTTCGTTCATTTTCCGAAGAGCAGCGTTGAATGGTTGTCTGCGGAATTATGAATTTAAGATCAAAAATTTCAAGCTCAAAAACCGACAAAACCGTTTGCATGTAAAAGTTAGATTGCCCAGTTGAATTTGGCTATAGCTAATGTGACTTGGTTCTTTTCTGCTTAACGCGATCCAAATGGTACATATCGACGGCGACACTACCAGACCACGTATCTCGATTGCGGTGTTTAAGAATCTCCGCTCCCATTTTATTTCTTCGGAGGAAAACAAATCAATATCATTTCTTGAAATTTTCTCAAGAGTTTTCTTCCCATGGAGAGGACTAAACACGGAAGTTTTCAAGAATTGACGTCGAGTGGTTTTCAATTTAAAAAATAAAGTACCTATGACAGGAAGTCTACAGCGGCGCACACTTGAGCGAGTTAATGAGAGAAGTCGGACACAATCTGGAAACTTCGAAAGATTATATTTTCGATAATACGGAACAAAAGAGTTTAAAAATGGTTCCATTGGTTTTTCCGTGAGATTTCCTATCAGAAACACTCATTGAAAGTGCATTTGTGACGAAACAAACATTAAAATTTGAAATTTTAGCCAAAAATTTCATATCCGACCTCCTGTACTTGTTCGCTCCACTGTGCGGCGCAAACCGAGATACGCAGTCTGGTAGTTTGACCGTCGATATGTGGTTCCTGAAATTAGCCAAAAGCAATAGTTCCTGATTGGAAAACGGAGTTAATTCATTTATGATCTGACATCAACGTTGAAACCCTGCAAGGGAGCACGTGAAGCTTGGGTGGGGATGGGGGGTCATCCGATCTGCTCTGCGCAAAGCCCGGGGAACGACTATTTAAAATTGCATTTTGAGCAATTAAACACCCATTTCTGTAAATAACGGCCCAGCATCGCAGAAGCTGCTATTGCTATTTTTTCTGAGCGAGCTAAGTTCTCGCAGGAGGTCGAGTCAGGCAGGACGGGAGTCGAGAAAGTTTAGTCAGTAAATAAAGTGAGTTCGCTTTGCATCGCCCTCGACGCTCATGAGGGCGACTCGAGAACAGCGTTGACGAAGTTCGAAAGATTCATCCAGTTTCTTGATGAGAAGTAGTTTAGCCGTGCTACTAATGAAGAGTTGCGGGCTAGTTGTTGGAATCGATAAACAAAGCTGAAGACAACGAAGACATAGGGAGTATGGAGCGAGCCTATTGGTTGAAGTGGGTGGTTTCTGTCAGTGTTCGAAAATCACAGGAGCCAAATGCGCCTAAAAAATGAAGGTTCTGCGCCATCGTGGCCCCTAAAAATTGCCCCCTACTAAAAATCTGAATTTTCATATCAGGTGATTATTCGAAATTTTCAACGCTACAAGTGAAAGATTTTTCTATTCTTCACGATTTCATCCTTTGTGCTCTTGTCTTCCCCAAGTTACAGCTACTTACTAGTTCTGTTGCGAAAACATTTTGCTTCTAACTTTTCACTAAGTGCACCGTAATATATGTTTAGGCAAAAAGTCAATTTGGCCCCTAAAAAATCCTCAATGGCGCCTAAAAATCGGGCTTGATGCGCCATTTGGCTCCTAAAACTCAAAGGTGATTTTCGAACACTGGTTCCTGTAGACTTAGGAAGAAAAAAATGGACTAACTACATTATAAAGTCTCTTGTGGGTTGCCGTTAGTTAGTCTATCACCTACCTTCTTTGTCCATTGCAATCACCAACTTCCACCAATCGCATCCCTCCTTATCCATTTTGTCTTCTTTGTCTATCGATTTTTCCGTACATTCAACAGTCAGCCGGCAGCGGGCCGATCATTTAAATTGATTAATTGATAGACAAGCTATAGAAAGGATATGGAGGGATCCTATTGGTTGAAGCTGGTGGGCGCGATGGACAAAGGAGGTAGATACTAGACTAACTATCAGCAACTCGCGAGAGACCCTTTAGTTAGTCCTTTATTTTCTCCCTTCGTCCATTAGAACCACCCATTTCAACCAACAGGATCCTCCACATCATATGTCTACATGTCTATCGCTTTGTCTATCGATTTCAATAATTAGCCCGCAGAGGAGAGCTTCGACAAAATAGTTCGTTAGTCAGTTAATTTACTTGTATTAGAGACATTTAGCATTTTAGGGTATCTATGCCTCTACAGAAAATATGAAGGGTGAGTGCAAATACAAAATTGTAATTTCTTACAGGGTTGCCACAGTCAGGAAAAACCGGGGAATGTCAGGGAAAATTGTTGGGTCACCTTTATTTGCTGTCTGGAATGAATTTGACGTTTCGAACAAAACATTTCGTCTGAAAACTATTCCTAATATTATCTTATTAACCATTTGCATATCTTCAATCGTCAAGGAATTTCATCAAAATGTGTCAGGGAAATATCAGGGAATTTCATTTTCTAAATTCTATGGCAGCCCTGTCTTAACTTAATGGAAGCGAAAATTTCAAAATTTTGATTGTAACACTGGGATCATCGTAGGTTAGTGGGTTTTTATCCTTGTTGAATGTCGGAGAATTTTTGAGCGGAGATCTTCGAGGGCAGAACAGTCCGTACCACAAAATCTATGCTCAAAGTTGGGGGAAGATACGTGTAAAGGAGCACTATGAGCAGTGGCGTGGCGTGTTTTGCGATTTATCGATTAATCGGCCATTTAAAACTACGGAAAAGTATCTATTAACAGGGTGTTCGCAGCGAACACCTTAATAATCGATTATTTACAACAGCTTCAAATGGGGAAATATCGATGTATCGCTAAGCACGCCAGCCACTGACTATGAGGAGTCAGAGGACAGTCGGATTCAAATTTTCATTAGCCTGCATATAAAGGCGAAAACCTACAGAGGAACGATAGAACAAGAGAATCACAAACAGCAACTCGAAAAATACGACAGAACAAAACGATGATACTTAAGACAAAGTCGTGAAAATTCCCGGTCGAAGCTTTTAAATACAAGTAAAAAAGAACGACATTAACAAAAGTGATAATACATTCAGATATACATACATGTAGTTAAATAAAACAATATAAAGTACATTTCTTTAGAATATTAACGTTCCAGTGTTGGTAATGGTGGTCTCGGAGCGATGCTTCGAACTGCCTAGCTACGTGGATTTTTAGCATCACCTTGTGGAAGGAGGAAGTTTTTGACCCGTGTGATAGGTTTATTTAATGAAACAGAAATTATAATTATGCTCGTAATTCTTGTTAACGTTGTTTGGTCAAAGGCTTCTTTGGACACTCATGCGATTGTAGTGGTTTATGGGATTCTTTGCTAGAGAGAAGCGCATGTAACTACGTGGTGCAAGTTTGCGTGAGAAATTATTTGGTTATTATAACTAATTAAAAAGTATGCTCTTTTGATTGTTCAAAATTATTGATTCAAAACTCAAGAGCACTTCTCAGGGGATAAGTTTTACAAATCTTCGTGGGATTTAGACATTTTTCACGTTTTTTTTTCTCTCTCTCATTTAATAGGACATCATTAGTAAAAATGCTCCATCCTTATGGAAATTTGAAAAACATCTGGCATTGTAAGGTGTATGGTAAAAACGCTCGTTTCACAAATTTTTCAGGGTAATTGGGTCACATTTGCTCAATATCTGCTCCCCGCATTCTTGCCATCTAAAAGAGGAGCTCCTTCAATTTTTATATGCAATTTAACGTCCCTCTTGTCGAAAAATTGTCCGACTCGGTGATTTCATTCGCAGGAGGTGAAGCTTAGGTTAGCTAAAATTCACGCATTTAAAGGTGGGTGGTGCGAATATTGAAAGAAACATCTATAAATATAAAAAGGAAGAAATGAGTGAGATTTAACTTTCAGCTCATTGAATGGGCTGGCGTTGAGTAAAAAACTAATGTGGTTTCAAAGCAGCTCTCCGAGACAGAAGAAGTTGTGGAGCTTTGATCAAATCATGTTCTATTTGCTAGAGCGGTGAAATTGAGTAGGCAGCGAAATTAAAAGGACGAAAGCGGAGACGATTAGAAAATAGCTCGATTGGAACCGCGATGATGAGTTGCAGCCGTCCTCTTGACAGCAGTAGATCCTAGTTCCCCACGATTGTGCTGCAACACAAACAAAAAACCAATTTCCATTAAGAAGTTTTCTTTCCTCATCCATCATACTTCCGAGTCTTTACTCATGCAAGGGATAATTTTCTACGCTATCTTGTATTTATTTTGTCAAGTGTAACCGACTCTGAAAAGAGAACTCATATCTTAATTTTGACAATTTCTTCCATTAAGCGGCAACTAAGAAGGGTGCATTATGAAACTCCAAAAGAAACTAAAAACTTGGAGTAAAGGGACTCCGTACAAGTCACCATCCTCTAACAAAGTACCTCCAAAAACTCTTATTCGTTTTCCTCTTTACTGAAAAAAGATGAAATTACTAGTATGTACCACTATATTTTACTATGTATTACTATATTTCCTAATATGTACCTTAGCAATGTCTCTTTAGGTAATGCTCTGAAGATGGGACTGAGTTCCTGAAATGCCTGTAAATAATAAAATTGTAAAAAAAAATACGCATCTTTGGCTCACGTTTTCACCCCTTATCATTATATGTAGATGCAACATGCGACTGAACAACTTTTCAAAAACATTACTGCAAAACAGTTTCCATTGCTGTCTCAGAGAATCTCCAAGCTGAGCTAAGAACCGAACTCTCAGTCCCAGTTGCAGACACATTTAACTATTTCTTTGGGAGCTCACTAGAAGATAACTATAGTCCTCCATCAGACAAAAAAACACCCCGCACCCTCTTTGCCTTGTATATGCCTGGGAAGTACATGAAATGACTTTTGAGACGCGGGCAAGTCATATTAAAATTCACGTCGTCTTCTGAAAATAAGCTACCATTTTTACCACGAAGAAGAAGAAAATCGAGTATAATTTTTTCGATACACAATAAGTATGCCAATAAGAGGCACCAGGAAAGCCTTCCAAAATTATTGATGCAACCTGCACGACTCTTAAGTGAGCGAAAACATATTCAAAGCATCGTGTAAGAGTTTTCTTTCTGATTAATAACCCCCTTCAAAAATGAATGATGCAACCGGCGCGTCTCGTATTCTGTCGATACTGCAGCTTCTCCAATGAGTAGGTGTGCTTTGCTCCTTACACGATTGTAATTTCTGAGAGTAACTTTTTATTCGGTAATAAGAATGGATTTAAACTTTTTATATCCTCTTTTTACCTCCTTTTTCGCGTTGACAGACGCCAATTTTTTTGGGAAATCACGACGCGCCCGGCGCAATGCATAAAAGCTGGTGTGAGTCAAACGTCAAATTCATAACCAATGCTAAGAGTGGCGGCAGAAATGGATAATTGAATTTTTCAGTTTTTTTAGTGGAATTGAAACTTCAAAAATAGTGCTAGAAGTGCAGATGCCCATTGCAGTTCGCGAATTCAGGTTGAACCTCAGTGGCAGCATTGGGCCAGGTGCGTCATGCTCGCCAAAAAAATTGGCACCTGTCAACGCGGGAAAGAAGGAAAAAAGGAGAAATAACCATTTTGAATTTTCTTCCTCCCAAACAAAAAATTCTTCTCCGAAAATACAGCTGTGTACGGATCAAAGCGCGCTTACCCATTTGAGAATCTGCCGCACCGACAGCATACGAGACGCGCCGGTTGCATCATTGATTTTTGAAGGGGATTATCGATTCAGAAAGAAAAATCGTACACGATGCTTTTAATACGTTTCCACTGACCTCAAGAAGTTTTGATTGCAAGAAACACTTAGACGCATTTTACTACCGTTGCGAATGGGGGGCGAATCATAGTAACAAGGTTATGTGTTTGTAAACGCATTTAAACCATGACGTAGCCACTAAATCAGTGTATATCGACGGAAAAAGGACGTATAGATGTCCGAGGACGCCCATTTTTTAATTTATCTCGCTGAAGATCCTCTGCTCGTGGAAACCTGGTCGGCGGTGATTGAAAAAATTTCCCGCAGACGGGAGAAACATGAAAAAGCGTGTTACAAACTACGCAAATTGCGAGCTAAGGAATGGATTTCAAACTTTTTCAAAGTGCCCAATGTGATTTCCGTGTGATTTTACCCGCGAGGAGTATATTTATTTAACTGTATCAACTTGCGTGTAACAGACCCATTTGTGTAGAGAACCCAATGGCACATACGCTGTTTCTATATTGAGCCAGGAACCGTATAACTCTTTATTGAAACATGTTGCCTACTTTAAAACCCCACCGACTGCCGAGCAATTCTCTGATAACGACGTAACAGCTCCCCGCTTGTTTTCCTCGGTTCGAATCACAATTAAAATATGACGGAAAAAATGCGAGAACAGATGTAAAAGAAGTGCAATAAATTGGACAAGACTCGAGTACCTACTAAGTTATTCGAGGCGGGTCTTTTGAAAATAAAGGTTTTACGCAAGCTGTAGTGACGACAAACCTCCGGCAGCTGAGACGCGAAACTTTTCCTCTTATCTTAAGACTATTCGTCTTGGCAAAATATATGAGTTTCAGGGTCCAGGCTCTTCCTCACTAACATCGGAGCAGAGAAAAAAAACATCTTCCTCGTGGAAAAGATAAACTTTGATCAAGTAATTTCATTAGATGTAAAAACTTCGCCGTTTTAACTGATGACCCAGTTGCCGTGCGCTAGATACACTCTCTCTGCATTTCTACTGACCTAACTCAATTGCTTAACGTATATAATCGTTACTTTGCCAATCGTTGAGTGGGCACCTGCAACTAACCTGCAACGTAATTTTTGGCATCCGATAGAGAAGTTTTCTGACGGGAAGAACACTGACAAAAATATTTGAATCAGTGAGTTCGAAAACACACCAACTCGGAAAAAAAACGTATTATATTTTCCTTTTATAAATCTTTTTCCCCATCAATTTCAACGAAAATGATGCATGCAGAGTGTGCAAGCATTTAAAAATCATGAGTTGAAAAACGGTTATTCCGCGAGTTTAAAGATCAGAGCCTAGCACACAGCAGAGCGGCGCGCGTGCTGCCGGCGGCGCGACACGCACACTGGCGCCTACAAACCTAAGGGGATACTTCACGCATTGCGTAATGCTTGAAGTATCTATTTAGGTTTGTAGGCGCCAATGCGCATTCAGCGCTGGCCGGCGGCCGCCCACCGCGCCGCAGTGTGCCACTGCGCACAGTGCAGCCCTCTGTGGACAAAAATTAACAATTCACAACTCGACATCTGAATATTTTTTTTTTTGGAGTTTGTCATCTTAGAGACATTTCTGACTCATTGCTTGAGTAGCAATTATTGCATATTATATTTGTAAAGTCGGCTAATGGCTCACCTTTTATTTCGCACTGTGAGTAGCCGAAAATTTAAAAATCTTGTTTATACGTCTGTACATCTCGTGCGCAAAACAGTCATTCACATTTGAATCAGTGAGTTCGTAAACACACCAACTCGGAAGAGAAAATTGTTCAGGAAACACCTAAAACTGCGCAGCTGGCGAAGGAGTTAGTTTAAGAAAAACCTTTTTGGTGCCAAAGGACAAGTGCCAAGAGACTTTGTAAAGCACCAAGCTGAAATCGATACACCATGTTTGAGAGAATTAAGCGTTTAAAAATTTCCGAGTTGGTGTTTTTCGTTCTCACCGACTTTCAGGTAGTGATTTTTCATAGTCCACCCTAAAAAATTTATATTTTTCGACCTGAATAAAGCTTGAATATTTATAGAACTTGTTGGTACAAAGTACACTGAACCGAAAAAAGAAAACCGCAAGACCAGATGTTCACCCGTTTCCCTTGAAATGTCCAAAAATTGGTATTTCCAATTAAATACTTCGATTTTTCCCTTTTCCCGCCGCTGTTTCAAGCACTTCCGATTGCAATTTCGACTTTTCCTTTTGCGTGCAGATGCTTCTATCCATAAGTGTTACTAAACCGTAAAAAAGTGAAAATCGAAAAAAACCCGAGTTGGTGTGTTTTCGATCTTTTTGATTCATTTTCCTTATTGTGTTACTTTTGGTTAACATAGGAAGTGGAACACAAAGCAACACAGATTTTGTGTTGAATTTAATACAGTTTGCGGTGAATTTAGCGCAGAAAACAATGGAGAGACCAGGAAAATGCATTCCTCCGATTGCGACAGTTGGTACTCACCACTCCTTTTTTATTTAATTTCTTCAAGAAAACTAGCTGGCATTTTCTCTTGAAATTGTCAACCGAAGGCTAAGGTTATTTTGTGTTTTACCTCCTGTATTAACCAAAGTTTTGAGTTGAAATTTCTCTCTGTGTATATGGCAAAAACACAGGAGAATGGATGCAAGACACGTCATTATTTTCCCTTCAATTTTCGAGGTGGACCAGAGGGTGTACTCAGGGCTTGAAAAGTTATTTACACGAGGATTCGTGTATTGCCTTGTCTAACAATATTACCGCACAGTTCAGAATTCAGCTCTAACAGGTTGACAAATTTTGTCCAACCATAGTCATTTAAAAGCTAATCCGGAGATTTTTCTATTCAAATTTGTATGATTCATGCTTAGTGAAAAATGAAGATTGTTCCAATGAAAGTTCATTCCTGAATGAAAATATCCTCGAAAAGGTGCCTTCTTAGCGCGCGCATGTAGAACATACCACTGTCAGACAGAAAATAGGGTGTTCTCTCTTGAGACTTGCATAAATTCGACCAGAAAATGAGTATATAAATCGAAGATCACTTTTTGTGACTACAAACTATGGGTTACTTTACTTTAACAATTCGGTTTGTTTAATAGTAAAAAGAAAAGTCACACACATCAAGGAGAAACCCGCTTTATTCAGCTTTTTTATTCTTGATTCAAAATAAAATCTTCTTGACGGCATACTCAAGAATGTTTCTGTCTACATCGAATCACTTTTTTCTCTAATTATATTCAAAATTTATGCTAGACCTTAATAAAAATAGATGGTAGGACTTGGTGAGTTTTTGGACTTCCGCTCTCTTTTTGGGCCGTGGTATCTCGATTTATTTTGCGAGGAAAGCTCCACACTCATAAAGGAAGCCTGTCATTCTTCTCGTATGTTAGAGCGCCTTCAATTTCGTGTGCAACACCTCTGTTGTGAAATAGTTGCTTGAGACGCCGTGGCACGCTGCAGCGAGCGGGCGGCCAGTCACCGCATTGGCGCCTACAAACCTAAGGGGACACTTCAAGCATTGCGCAATGCGAGAAGTATCCCGTTAGGTTTGTAGGCGCCAGTGCGCGTTCCGCGCTGGCAGCACGTTGCGCTCTTCCGCTCTGTGTTCGGGTCTAATATTTAAACTCGCGGAGTCAGCGTTTTTCAACTCATGAATGTTTGCACACTCTGCATGGATTATTCTCCTTTCAATTTATGAAAAAAAAATGTATTAAAGGAGAGTATGATGTGTGTTTTATAAATGGCTCCGTGTCAAATTTAATTTTCGGCTTCTGACCGGAACGCGGACGGTATGTCTATATAACCCGTAAATACGACTTCCACGACCGGGGTAACTTTTTAATGATTAAATTAAAGAAAGTTAAATACGGATTTACTCATTTTTTATGTACCTACTTTACGAAAAATAATTTTTTAAAAAAAAAGTGCAACAGCCCCATTATTGAGACGATAGGGCGAAACCTCCCTCGACAGACATTTTCGAGTTTGGCAGGCCGAACGGGTGGATTGTTTCTTAGGGAACTTGTTTCGCCGTGTAGCGGCATGAATTGAGGCGTGAATTCCGACTCTGACGGGGGTGGGTGTGAAAGGCAGGTAAACCAGAGCCGAAATCCCGACGCCGCACAGTGGATCAAGTCAATCAGAGAGTTTGGACAAGAAATTAGTGACTAAAACTGCAACTTTTGATGTTCAGTTCCGTCACATGATAAATTTTAAGGGGTGCTTTTAAAAGAAAATTTCTTGAGGAAACCAATGGAACCACTTTCAGAACCTGAAAGTTTTGTTTAAACGGAATTATAAGCGTTTAAAGTTTCCAAATTTTGTCCGACCTATCCCATTGACTTGATCCCCCGTGCGCCGCGCCGGAAGCCGAGAGGGCGCGGCGCGGGCGAGAGCTATAACACCTACTTGAGCCCCTCCGACCTGACTTTTGCTTTTGTTTTCATTTGTGTGCTCACCGTCTCCAAGCTGCGCAATCGTTTTCGGGCTCATGAAATTTTAATAAAACCCGCTCCAGCCCTGGGAAAAAAAAAATCTCGTAAAAGGCGGAGTGCTGCGTTGCCGCCCTAGTCAAAAATTTGTTTTTCGAAGATTACCGTTGTAACAATTTCATCTATTGTAATATTCATAATATGACTCAGGATTATTTTTACTAAGATTATTACACAGAGGAAAAAAACACGGTTATTTCACGGCCACTACGGTGGTAATGTCACACTGGATCCCACGATAGTGTAGAGCCGCGGATTTTCACGGGAAAAAACGGATTGCCGATTTAACAATTAAATTGTTAAAAAAAAAGTGACAGACATATTGCAAATGTATATTTTATAACAGTGGAAAGCTAATTTAACCACGGACGTGGTTAAATTAGCATCTTTGTATTGTAAAATCTACATTGAGGCATGTCTGTCACTTTTTTACACCACAAAATTGGTAAATCAGCATTGTCATTTTTTCCGTGTTGGTAAGATTATTGATGAGTACAATACCATAACCATGCTGATGGTAGCATTTTCGTGCGCAAAGTATTATTACGATGAACACGGTAACATCATTGTGCTCATCATTACAATCTTCGCGGTTCTACTACCGTGGAATCCCGTGTGACATTACTATCATGGTAGCCGTAGAATGACTGTTTTCGCTCGGAATAGCCTAGGAATGTTGTGATTTTTTATCGATTACTATACATAGTACGTGGGAAACATTTTGACATATCTGTCAACATCAGCTACAGGAGCACATGCTAGTACATTGTATAAATTACGTTATTACGTAAGGTAATCAACTAAAAATATACGATCACAATTCCTAGGCTAATAATCTTAGTAAAAATAATTCTAAGTCATATTGTGAATAGTACACAAACGTTCGACCAAGTTCAGCAGCGACATAGTGAAAAAGTGTCTTTCAAATTAAAACATTAACTGTTGAGTAGACTTTTTTAACCCTGCCCAGGCTATCAATTATCCGCCACCCCCAGTCGGCTGAGTTCATGAAACACAAGCTCGAATTCCTTGTTCAATCATCGAGAAAAAGAAAAACGCGATCGGTCTGATTATAATAAAATTCGCAGTTGGTTTTTATTTACGTCAATTTCGGTTCTTTTAACAGATCGATTGTGTTGACGGTGTTAAAATTTCAGGGAGAGGGTTAATAAAGCCGAGATTATGAATGCGTTGAACGTGCAGAAACTTATCCCTGGAAACACAGTAAACTCGGAGGACCCACATTTTTTACCGTGTAACTACATTCTTTCAACAGTTTTTCCGGAGGCGCACCAGTACCATTAAAGCGAATGATTTTGTCACATTTATGGTGGAGATATGACAACGACGTGAACGGGTTGCAGAACACGAATTCGTATGCGGAAGCGTTGATTAATAAATATGAGGCGAATAATCTTTCCACCCCTCGCTGCGAGAGAGGGGAGAGAGCATTAAAAAAGAAAAGACCAAGGAATACAAGTACTCAGGTGCTACGATCATGGCCGGTGACGCCAAATTTTTGAGTTCGTAGCAGAATCCCATGAGCGAATTTGTCCTTCTGTGGCAAAAGTCTCAGATTCAATACTGCAAAATTTCCGATCGCAAATTCTGACGTGATTGCGAGGAGAGTAGTAAGAGCAAAAAATCAAGTTTTGAGAAAACGAACTCGGAAGCTTCTGACCGGAAAATATTATTGAAAGAACCTCCGTTCCTTGTCAAATCGCCACTAATTGTCCGAAAGACTCCTAGAAATCGTTTGGACGATTAAAAATCGACCGATTTTATTTCAATTACATAAAAAGGATATTTATCATTTTCATGCTAGGCTATTGTTGGGCAAGACAGCCGTAAGTGCTATCCTCTGCATGCTTTCGTGGTTGCGTTTTGGACACACTACAAACACATTTTCAGGTCAGAAATTGGCAGAAGAGGGCGGCCTTTTTACTTGCAAGCACTGTCTTCACTGGCTCTCTGGAGGAATATTGTCACTTACTGCTGTCTTGCCTGAAACTACGTCATTGTTTGCACACTTGCGGCTTTCTCGTATGTCTTGTCTTCAAATAATTAAGATGAATTGTGCTATTTTAGCTATTTCAGTGATTTTATCTATAAGAGATTAGATGAATTTTGAAGGAAACTCGATTGTGAAAATTTGATTTTTACTGCTCTCCTCGCTATCACGGCAGAATTGTACGTATACAGAGAGACTGATGAACATTTCTAGCTGAAAAAATTGATTATTTTTCCGATTCATCATAAAAATTAGCAACTTCTGGTTTAAATGATGGCGTCATCAACGTGCTAAAATCGCTACAGAGGGGGGGGGGGGAGCGAAACAAACGGGAGCTCTTTTGATGGCAATTGAATGAAATTGAGGCGTCTGCGATATGCTATAATCGAATTTCGACGTCAAAGTTTTTCTTTCTTTATTTTTTTAGTATAAAAAAAATTGAATTTATAACTTTTTTTCACTATTTTCCCGGAGAGCATAAAAAGTCGTAATGAAATGAAAAGGGGGACATCGTGACTTACAAAACTTCTACAACATTCTCATTCCGAGACTCGGTGAGGCACTCGGTACGGGTTTCGATGTAGTGCCGATCTTTTTCGATACTTGAATACTCGGCGTGATTTAAACATTTTATTTTGTAGTACGAACGGATTGCGGATTGACGCACGAGTCGTTCAGACAGTGCGCTATTGAAAAAAGCAAAAAATTAAAGCAGCGGAAGGGGTAAAAAAGCGCACGGGTCTACTTACCATTTGAAACAAGTTTATCATTTAACCGAACCGCGATCACGTTTTAACAATACGTAAAAACGGAACTGCAACAAAAAGCTAGTGGCGTGCGCCAGATTTTTGCCACCGCCTTCGGCAACCCACCCCTCGTAATTGCAATTTTTTTTTTTTAAATTTTATTTTTATTATTAGCTGTGCGGAAGTTTATAAAGAAGCGCACGGGTCATACTACCATTTTGAAAACTTATATTTAAGTATATAAAAATCTTTATTTAACCGTCCGCGATCGTTGTTTTCTATACGAAAGAACGTAACTAAATTCTAGTGTTGCCAAATTTACCCTCGAAAATTGTATTTTTACCGTGAGAATGTTGGGTAATATGAACTGTAAATCTGACTGATTTTTCTTCAGATCTAATGGAAACATGAGACAAATTTTGGACAAAAATTGCACAAGTACATCCTTGAAAAACTTGGATTGTTACAGTCAATTTTGCGACCTTGGAATAGAGTAACGTTCCTCCGTCCGAAAAACGACGAATTATAGGGTCAAAATGTTTTAGGTATAATAAGTTATTTTATACTAAATATACTGAAAAAAAGATTGGTAGAATTTACCATTCCTCCACGCTGTATTTCACACAGCGTGAGGGAATGGTAAATTCTACCGATCTTCAAGCCAATTCTGCCAGAGGAATGGTTACCTGTACCCGTAAATAGTAACGTTTACCTTTCTTCTGGCAGAATTGACTCTGAATTGACGCTGTGTGAAATACAGCGTGAAGGAATGGTAAATTCTAGCAATCTTTTTTTCCAGTGTATTCATACGTAAAGGGGAAGAATGGCTACCTCAATCTTTCTTTATATAAAAAAAAACTGTACCACTTTTTGATCCAAGTGCGAGCAAATAAAAGTCTCAAGCCTGCGATGAAAGGAGGGAAAGATACTTTCGGTAGTTGAATCCAAATATGACGCGGTTCATAGTTGTAATGAAAAAGAATAAAAAAAAACATGCGTGAAAGAGCAACCAAGGCTGAAAATTTTCAGATTTTTACAAGAGCGAGACGCTCGGAGTCCTGACAACCCTATTTTTAAATTGAATACCTTTACATGTCACAGCTGAGTGACAGCAACCTAAAGGTCGTATAAAACTGGTTTTCTGAGAAATTGACGCTGTGTGAAATACAGCGTGAAGGAATGGTAAATTCTACCAATCTTTTTTTCAGTGTAGTAAGGTAATTCGTAATGGCTTTTCAATGAAGCACAGTCATCCAGCTAGTTCTTGGGACAGCTAAATTTAATGCGCTAAACGCGTATGACCACACTTTGTTAATCATGCACTTAATTCCAATTACAGAGATCAGTTAATGGAATCGGAGGAGAATCCGTTGCGTGGTTGAACATCATTACACCCAGGACTCATCAGTGATACGATTCGAACGCACGCGATATCCTGTTGAATACTACGAACAGTTTAGCAAGCTACCCCGTTTTTTTCATGCGTCGAATTTTTCGCTACTTTCCTCCTTACTTATACGACTGTTCGCAGGACAGAGGCCCGTGGTAAAAAATAAATTAAAATTGGATTGTTGATATCAGAGAAATTTTATAAATATCACGGGGCAAAAAAAGAGAAAAAGAAATAATAATAAAAACCCCAACAACGTTCAATGACGAACAAAACTTGAGTGGTGACAGTTTGAATTTTGAAGTTCAGAAAAATTAATTTCGTGGTAAGAGCAATTTAAAATTCTGATCTCATGTTTATTGTATGAAATTGGACCTAGCATGACCTAGCAGAAAGAAACCAAGCCACATCAAACCAAATTTAACGCCAAATTTAACTGGTCTGTTTAATTTTTAACAAGAGAACGTTTGTGCGGATTCCTTGCGCGGTAACGAAAGTTTTTCTCGGAAGTTCAAAATCCAATTTCTGGACCCATGACACGCACGAAAAAGAAAGAAACCCAACCTACTAAAAGGTTTTGTAGACGTAACTCGTTGTTTTTAGACATTTTCGAAGCTATAAAGACCAGAATTGACGAGAGTAAATTTTGCAATGCCGTTGTGTTGATTTCATCCCACCGAATTCCAATGGGGTTACGAAAAAAAGTGCTACCTGAAAAAAGGACCTCAATTCAAAAGTGGAAATATAGTTCAGTATCTAACCAATTTTTGCCGAGAAATATAAGGTGAGAATTAGTTGCCTGTGATACAGAATCAAATTTAACGGCTCAAACTCATGTTCAAGTAAAAATGATTAAATAATTATCGACTCCAAAAAACAGTTGAAATTTTTTTTATCGTAACCATGCTACACGTGATCATGTAAGTGATATATTATGCAGATCCTATTGATACAAAATTACTAAAATTTTAAAGCTCTTGACGCAAGTAAATTTAAAAATTTGAGGTAAAGTCATTGTCTCCGGCGCAAAAAGATAGGTTGCTGATCGGCGCGGCGTAATCAATTAACTAATTGTTACAAATGAGAGCAACTGTTACCAACTTCAGAGTTTATGACGTCAATTGAGCGTTGAGATAGAAAATTACGTGATACAACTGTTTCTAACTAAGAATCAAATTGCATAATTACAGAATTGCAGGATGACTGAGATTTCTCTGGATTTCTCTGGAGATTCGCGGTCCCTGTTGGTGTAGAGTTGTCGTCAACAAGCGGGCAACATGACATCAATTCGGTCGAAGGAACCACCATAGTGCCAGCTTATCACCAATTTGTTTTTTCACCAACATGTTATTAAAACGTCGCAAAAACCGTGTCGGTTGCGACATTGCATCAACATATTAACATGTTGTTATATTAGTAATGCATGATAACATATTGGTGTCAAATCTACGTATTCGTTGTCATGGTATATGATAGCGATATGATATGATACTAATCAAATCGCCAGCAAGTTAGTTCTGTAAATTGACTAAAACTGCCCTAGTTTTACATACACTATGATACATATTTGTTTGACATATAACCTTAAATGCATTAATGAAGTGCAAAGATACCACATGACGTGATACAACTAGATCAACTTCTGGGTAACTAAAATTGCATAGCCATACTGTGTTGAAGGATAACTGAGTTTTTTACCAGGTTCAAGGTTGTCACAATAGTGAATGTATTATACACCACAAAATGTTGCACGTATGTCGACCCGTGTTGCACTATACATCACAAAGCCACGCACCACAAACATATTGACTCCTCGGTAGCTTAAATTGCATAACCGTGACATTGAAGGAAAACTTAGTTTCTCTCTTGAAATTCTACACCCTTAGAGCAGGTCACAGTGTGAAAAAAGTGTGCAACTGGTAACTTGACTCTCGAAAAATTTTATCAAGTTTCAACATAAGTTTTAGGATAGGATGAGCATAAATCCTAATGGAAATTATAATGATGAAAAAAAGTTGGGATCATAAAGCCACCAATTCAATTTTCTTTTCCAAAAAGAGACATTGAAATAGGCTTATGGAATTTCTTGGTCTAATTATCCTGATCCTGAGATTTTAAGCTTTACCTCAAAAATTTTATCACTCAAAAAAAAAAAATTAGTTTCTGCGGATTAAGTTAGAAAAAGTGACTTTTTGCCTTTCTGAGTAATCTATCACAAATGCTCACGTATTTTATATGTTCTCTCTGGTTGGATGAGTAAAAAGGTAGGAATGGTAAGGCAGAGGCGGATCCAGCAATTTGGTAACATCGGATTGCCTCCTTTAAACCCATGCTAAATAATCGATTCTTGTCGGAGCACCTAGCCCCTCCAAAAGTCGATATCATTTCCATAAGTTTAAACGAAGAAAAGACAATGTTGCCAATTTACTGGATCCGCAAATGTGGTAAGGTAACGTGATACTTACTCCTTTCGTTGCAGTCAGCAGCGCAATCCCGAACGGTGCTTCCCTCGCTTACGTATTTCTGCAACAAACAACCAGACCGACACGTCAATATCAGGACCGTAAATAAAATTCCAGCTTCGCCTCCGTCGTATTTCATCCATTTCCACTCCAATCTAATGCATTTTAGTCGTCTGCTCCTACTCACACTGCCCCATTGCTTCCGTTTAAAAAAAAAAAAAATTGATGGAATGTTGCTAAATTTTTCAGAATGTCTGAAGAAGTCGTCAAATGAAAGTACAGCAATGTTTTTGGAACGCTTTTGAGACACAACTTTTACATAATATAAGTAGGCAAGTTACGTACGGCAAGGCAGCAAAGAACTAGGAATTGGATTGTATTTTGCAAAAAGGAACCAAAAGCATTCCAATGTCACTGAGATTGTGCGACTTTTTTTACCTCGCAAATATGAACTGATCGTCTAAACAAGTTCTATCTTTACTCCCATTGAACTATGAATTCAAGACGAAAATTGCCTTTATGTGTTTCATGATTTGCTTGATTTTGGTAATTTTTTGCAAGGAATGTAATTTGTTCAATTTTAGCAACAATTGAACGCTTTTGGGTTTTTTTTTTTTTTTTTTTTTTTTTTTTTTTTGCAAAATGATTTCCTATTATTCCTCTTTTTCCCTTTCGACATACTTTTTGACTATGACAATTGCCCTGAAACAAGTAAGAAATCATATGTTTTTGGTGTTTTTCCAGTACCGTGACGGTTCATGGTACGTATTATTTTTAAAGTTCAACATCAAAAGTAGTTAGTAGTAGTTAGTTTTTATTTTTAAAGTTCAACGTTATTATTTTTAAAGTTGCCTGTGTTACGTTTGTGTCCTTCCTTAGTTTTACTGCATTTACACGGGGAAAGAAAATGCTGACTTTGAGAATAAAATCATTCAGGCGGTCGAAACTTAGAATTTTCGAGCATCAAAAATTCGGTGTGCTGAAATTCCTCGAGTTTTCCCCTGTTTTCCGGTTGTCAAAAATCTTGAGGGTTTTTTTTACCGAAATCATTTTTTCTCATTTATTTCTTCTTTCCCTCTTTCCAAACTTCATTTTTATCGCACAAGTCCATTTTTTCTCTCTTTTCCATATGGACAGAATTAGTGTCCGAGAATTTTTGAGCTTGTAGAAAAATCGATTTTTCCCTCGAGACAATGCAATATCAAACAAGTTGGATTTTGCAATCGCTAGCGATAGCAATATTCGTCATGGGAACGTTAGCTTCTGGGATATGAAAATGTTAAGGTACAGTTCGTTTGTAGTATCTTCTGAATTGAAGGGGCTATGTAATTTTGTGTTGACATCTCTTTTTTAACATTTTTAATTATTTTCTTTGCATACAAGAAAGCTGTTATGTACCAATTATTTATTTTCGTTGGATTATATATGGTTTTCGGAAGTTAACGCATTTAAGTTTCAGGTTCGCTTTTTCGGCGTAAAGTATACATAAAGTGTCCCAAAAGCACCGGGACTTGTTCTGTAACTTCGAAAGTAAGATAGATACAGACATGATCTTTATCTCATTTTAAAGATCAACTCAATACCCATCGATTAAAACCAAGATCAGCTCAATCGGATAAAAATTAACCGAGTTATGGCAATTTGAAATCAGCGAGGAAAGTTTACGCCTACGGTTTTTAAGGAAGATTCTTCATCGCCGTAAATCGAAAAGTCGGCCGATAAAGTGATGCTTATTGTGTTTTTTTATTTTCGAGGTGTCATTTATCAACATTTTGTACCATCAAACACAACAGTTGACAGTGCGTATTATTGCAAAGTACTAAAGGAGTTGAGAATGCACATTTCCCGGAAACGGTCGCGGACTTGAAAGCTTCGTGGATACTCCATCAAGACAATGCGCGGCCTCACACATCGAGCTTAACACGTGAATTTATGAGTAAAAATGGAGTTGAAACAATCCCTCATCCCCCTTATAGCCCTGACTTGGCTCCATGTGATTTTTGGATGTTTCCTACGCTTAAAAAGGAGCTTCGCGGACGAAGATTCGTATCGAAGACAAAAATCCAGAATGCAATTCAAAACTTCTTCAACTCCATCCCAGAGGAAGAATTCACGAAAACAATGTTGGAAAAGTGGCAAGAGCGCATGAAAAAGTGCATCCGGTTTGATGGACGGTACTTTGAAAAGCAAAAGGAAGTTATGGAAGATTCGGAGGAAAGTGGATACGAATACTAACTTTTTGAATCCTGGTAAGCGAAAAATCTTCCTAAAAACCGTAGGGGTAAACTTTCCTCACTAATTTCAAATTGTCATAACTCGGTCAATTTTTATTCGATTGAGCTGATCTTGGTTTTAATCGATAGGTATTGAGTTGATCTTTAAAATGAGACCAAAATCATGTCTGTATCTATCTTACTTTTGAAGTTACAGAACAGGTCCCGGTACTTTTGGGACACCCTACGTATGATATTTTTACTCTACACATATGCCCGAATACGCATCATAAGGGACCTTTGTGCTTCCTAAGTTGCCAAGTATTAATTATTGTTAGATGATTGGTCTAAAACATTCAATACAACCAGTAAAAATTAACTGTCGTCTACGAGATTCGAACCCCCGCTCGCAACAAAAAGGATATGCATGAGGCGCTGACTTGGCGTCTCAAACAACCGAGCTATCTCGACGCCCATTCACGGTTGGAGAAAAGATAACAGTTAAGTGATCTCGGACGCTGAGCGGGGCTTCACAAAAGACGACCTTGACATCCGGCCACTGCTGTTAAGAGACAGCGGATTAAGCGCATTTCTCTGTGAGACATTGTTTGCCTATGCTTTCATGTGTCACAAGGTTCATCTCAGCTTGCATATGCTATCGCGGCAGTAAACTGAGGCAATATTTCTGTATTCATGGATTAAATCCATCAATCGAGTTCTGATTTTGGCTCATATATCCGTAACGGGTCCTCCAGAACAATTTTCCGCCTTGTACGATGGTTATAATTTCTTTATATCTATGTTTAAAATTTGAGGTGGGATAATGGCGGCTTCTCAAGAGCAACGAGGTAGGCGATCTTTTGCACCAACGAACAGAAAACTGATGGCGAAAAATAGCCAATGAAAACCTCCCAAAAAAAAAGAATTTGCCTAAAAACGGAACTTCGTGGTTCTGCGCAGATTTACCAGTCAGACACGACATCTCAAGGTGGAAAAAAACTCGCTGAAAGCGAATTTTACAAATCAACACAACTTGACGTAGAGACATGATTGGCTAAAAAATACAACGGTTTTTGATACATCGGAAAATCAACCAAAAATCGGAGACTGGGCGAAACGCTCAAGGTCGCAGAGGTATAGGGAATCCCATAGCGAAAGCAACGGATTGATTGTAATATCATGGGGAACTCCGTTCCCATGACAATAACGGGGGTGCTCTGAAATGAGTCCAATTCCGTTTACGATAATGAGACGTCAACAACTAAGGTACTCGAGGGGACCGTCTTCGCAGCGGACAAAACACAGGAGCCAACCGGATGAGCTCGATAATTTTGCCCCGCTGGAGCATTGAAAGCGTTTAAAATTATTGTTCAGACCATAAAAACCTTAGCGGGAACCGTCTCTACAGCCAATGAGCGAAAGTAATGTCTCTCCAAGGCAAAGAAAACTATTAATTTGCTCCCACAAAACTACCCCCGAGGATAATCATCCCTCCTTGCTCTTCATTAAAACTTCGCCACGTTTCAGCATCCACCCTGAAAGCATTACACGGAATAAAGGTCGCGTTCCCAAGCGTGAACATTCTGGTATAAAATCTGATGATAATTTTGATTAATCATTACGTGTTTTTTTTTTTCAAGAAATTTTTCTTTGATCGTCTTAGAATACAATTGTATTCAGATTTTGAAAAAATATTTATAGAATACAACCACGCACATAGAGTACAACCGTTCGCGACGGTCCACGGTTAAAAGGACCTGCGGGCTGATTTTTGAAATTGATAGACAAAGAAGACGTAGGTAAGGAGTATACGAGTGCATTCTACTTGGTTAAGTTTGCGCTGCCATTCTTATAGGTAGATTATTACAGAGAAATTGATGTCAATGAAGGTGTCCGAAAATTTCACTGAGTTTCTTTGTGTTGTCGATAATATTCCAGTGCAACACCTTTCCAAACAGATTCCACCAACAATTTTGTATTTTAAGAACTAAAATCGCTGCGTCGACAATTTCGAAACGTCGCATGGCGCTGGCGCTATGTGAAACTTCGACCGAAAGAGATGTACGACTTGTTGACATTAAATATGGCCGAAAATGTCAAACCAAATCGAAGGCTAAGGCAGTTTGAAGATAGCGGTTTAAAAAAATGCAGATTTAGAAAATATGAAATTATGGTCTGCCACGGTCAGAGCAAAAGTATGCCGAATTTCACACTGTTCGTTCTGTAATGGCGCAAAAATGAACTCAACTGGACGCACTCTATATTCCTCTGCACACTAGAAAGAATCGCCAGACGAAAATTTCACAATCATATTTTGCGACCAAACCCGACAATAATCATTTTACTGGTAACGACTTCTCTTCAGACTATCGTTTTTTTCCCGTGAACGATCACATTTCTTCGTTTCCCAGACAAGAGAAAGTAACTCCATTTCTATGTTGCACAATTATCACTTGTATATTCGTATATTAACCCGAGAACCGCTAGGCATTTTTCGTAGAAAATTTCACAAGTTTTACTACGGATTGTAGGCGAATTCAAACAGGAATTGCTCAGTCGCTTGGATGTGAAAAAAGAAAATGCAAGTAAATTTTGCAACCTTGAAACTGAGTAACGTTCTTCTCTCTGGGAAGCTATAACGACTTAAACGGTTCGGCACTCTGAGGCTCTTCGCCTATCTTTTCCTAGAATCTCCACGATTTATCACCTTCCTTTACCCATTGGTGGCCTCGGTGTAAACACAGGCGACCTCTATTGGTAAACAAATTAAAATTAATAGCTCGCAGAAATTGCTGAACGATTTGCATATTTTAAACCCGCTCAGCGAATATTATTTTGCCCGAAAACTTGCTGCACCAGCCAATTCGCAGCAAATTTCAGGGAGTTTTTTGACATTTTTGCGAGTCTTCTCTCCTCTTGGATTTAACTGAAATGTGACCGTCTGCGACAAAGGAAACTTCAGTTGACAAAAACTTAAATTGAATTATAGCTACCATTTATTGAATTAATCTTTTTCATTAGTCAATAATTCTAGATCACAATAGCCGTAGCATTATCTCATGGAGCACTATTGTGCTGACAATTTTGGGGCAGTCAAAGGCCAAAAAGTCGCTATCACCATAGCTATGACGATCGGAAGCTTGCAGTTCAAAAATCGTGGATTTTTTTCATTTTCAAATTCCCTGATTTTTCCAGAACTCTTTTGCTAATACCTCACTCACCTAGGTTTGAATTCCCTTAACAAATCCATTGATTAGAGTTTGCAAGATACTGGCGAATTTTTGCGAATGAGGATTGCTATAGACCAATTACTCAGCTCCTCAGTCATGAGTCCCGTGTGTAGCACCGGTTAAGCTCGTGGCGATTCTGAGAAATTCCGAAGAACGTTACACAGGGAAGATACAGTTGGTCTAAAATGACCGCGTTAGCAGAAGGAACCAAGCCACATGAGCTATTGCCAAATTTATTGGGCACTTCAATTTTGTACATAAAAACGGTTTTGCAGATTTTTTTTGCAAATTTAAGTGAATTTGTGCATATTACGAAGCAAATTCTTTACAATTTTCAAAGGAATCCTGAGAAACACTCTCTGTAAAAAGTTAAATTTCCCAGTTAAATTTGGCATTACCTGATGTCAGTGATTCCATTTCCCGGAACTAGTACCGAATTTCGGAACTTTTGAGATTTCTCTGAATGTTTCCGGAAATTTTGTAATTACCAAAAGTTCCGGATCTTATGCATTTTCCGGATCTTCTGAAAAAGCTTAAAAGCATCCCGGAACTTTTGACGGTCATAGAATGGAAGAAATTGGAACAAAAAAGTTCCGAATCCCGGAACTTTTGACGGACTTGGAATGGAAGCTTGGCTGATGTGGCTTGGTTCGTTTCTGCTAAACGCGGTCCAAATATAGTTCACCTGTTTCTAATGCACCCCTGGTCTTGACCAACCGCACTACTACAGCGGACACGCGAAACTCCATCAGAGTTTATCCGCGGACACTGATTTGGGCCGACGGGCACTTGGAAAAGGGGTTAAAACTGTCATTGGGACGCGACAGGGTGCCGTGGTCGCCGTTGATAGGCGCTTGTTTAAATGTTTAACCGCAGGGACAGGGCTTTTTGAGCGTGTTGGGCCCGGCTTCCAGGTGCAGGGTCGAAAACCGCGGGACAGGGCTATCTCATATTGATTCAAAAGAGCAACAATAATTTATGCCCTGTCTGATGAGTCTAATTCGTTTCCATGTTATCAGATGTTAACCCGGACGAGGAGCCGAACAGAAACCGCGCGACTCGAAGGACGATCCTGATGCAGGTCTGCGGTTTTAGCCCGGCGCAGCCGAGGGGATGGGGTTGTTGTCAGTCGAGAGGCTGCGTCGCACCGTGGGTGGCTTTCAGCTTTTAACGACAGGATTTCAAACTGAAAAAAAGTTCGGTCACATGAACCAAAGTTCGGCGTTCTATATCATCCCTACTAATTGGGTTTGTCAGTATCATTAATTCGGTTTGTCAAATCATCTATTCGGTTTCACCGAAAAAAAAGTGAAGTTGATTTAACATTCTAGACGTGAAAAAAGTGTGCGAAAACTTATAAAATGTTCAATTACCCGCCACATTAGTTATTTTAGCAATGCCAAGATGTAACACCTACCGCCGTGGCGCGTAATTCAGCATTTTATAAGTTTTCGCACACTTTCTACCATCTAGAATGTTAAATCAACTTCACTCTTTTTTCGGTGTTGTCAATATCATCAATTTGGTTTGTCAATCATCAATTCGGTTTGTCAAATCATCTATTCGGTTTGTCAACCCGAAATTTCAGTTCTTGAAACCGAACATCAACGGTAAAGCGAACTTATGCCGGAATCACAGGCTGAATTTGGCAGCTTAATATGGAAGTTAACAGTCAGCCCCCGACAGCTAAAATTTCGCAAATTTGAGTTATTTTCATCCAGATGAGTGTCCAAAATTCGCGTGATGCGCGAAATTCAGGCATCGGGCCGATGACCTCCATATTCAAGCCAAATTCAGCTTGTGATTGTGGCATGACGAACAAATTTCGGTCTTTAGAAGTTACACGAGCGAAAGCTCAATTTTACAAACCGAATATTTGGTATGATATGGAACACCGAAAGTTTGGTTCTTATAACAGAACTTTTTTTCTCAGTGCATCGAATTCGGCAGGGAGACATCCTTGGTGATTTGGTTCTGGATGAATGAAGCGAAGAAGAATGTAATTCTAGCCAAAATTTACATAGGACTCGTGACAAAGTGTTCTCACGACACAAAAAAGTCCAAGGATACCGAGTCATTATGATCTGAAGTGGAAATTTTTACATACTTGAAAGCTAGAAATGCTAGAAAAAGAGAGTTTAATGACCGTTTGCAGGAAAGAGGACCTCAGTCTTGTAGAAATTTTATTGAATTTGTTGCCAAGAAAATATATCAAGAAGAAGTCGCGCAAATCGAGAGAAATCTGCCTGGTTTGAGCGATTTTATTCCTTGATTTTCAGACAAAAATATTCCTCCTTAATTCAAGTTGCGGTTTTTTCGTGATGCTTGTAGCTGCGGGCAACCTGAAATTGAGGAGAAAAAATCACGAAAATTCTGAGCGTAAAAATGTTTGCTTTCAGGAGAAAAAATGGTTCATTATTTTAGCCTTTTCGTGTAAAAAACAGTGTGCTAAGAGTATGCTTCGAATAATGCGTGCAAATTCGTAAAACTGAGCTTTTTTTACTCAAGCTTTTTGTGGTTCATGGAAATAAAATTGCGCTCAAGCCTCGATGTATACTTATTTCGTGGTTGATTTAGAACTTGGTTTGGCAAAATGCAAGCAATTTAAAAAAAACGCCCAATCTTCCAATATCATTCAACGGTGAATGAAATTCGATCGCGAAAATTCGCTTTATCAAAGCTAGCCATCAAAATATCAAGGTCACGTGTTTTGATTGGCCTATTCGATAACTTGGACCAATCACAGCACTCGACCTTGACAATTTGATGGAGTATTTTGATAGTGTGACACAACTACATCGTTAGTGCAGGTTCTGAAATCTTTTGTCTCTGATACCCATTGTGGGAAGTTCTCCGAAAATGAATAAATTGTCCCAAAGTCGATTTGCACCTACTTGGCGGCGAGAGCAGCCTTGTTTTTGCTGCATAGGCTGAAAACAACTGCAGTTAACAACGAAACCACACGTGAACACAGGCAAGGCAGAGAAGGGATGGGAGCAGGGTTCGCACTAATTTTTGTCTCAGGCTTTGCTGCCAAGTGGGCTTCCACGAAATAATTAACGAGGCTATTGCAATAAAGGCACGGCTGATTAAATAATAGGAAGAGCACTTGTTTCACAGGAATTTTCCCGGACATTTTTAACCACGTTAAGCCACAAAAAACGAGTCCACAGTTGTTTACTTTCAGGTTCCATTTGAACATGCAAAAAAGCCAACGTGGCGTCAATAATTATCCGTTTCGATACCTGGGAAGCCGGATTGGTTCGTTTGCCACGATTCTCGGTTTATTCAGACGTGTTCAATGTATGACTGTGTAAACCATGAATCGCAGCAGAAATACCCACCTAGCTGTCGCGCAATAGAAGTGGGACGAATATTTTTGGACGCCATTTTCGCTTTCTTAACGATGCGCGTTTAAAAGGAAGCTCAAATTATGCTACTTTGAGCTTCTTCGTGGCTCAATATTGTTCAAAATTCCGAGAAAATTCCTTTAAATACACTGCACTCTCTACTTTTCATAAATGTAAGAATTATAAATTACTGGATACGCTCATTGAATGATATCCTAAGGAGTTCCTCTTAACAATGAGGAATACGTTTCATTGTTTGGATCGAAAGGTCCAGTCACACGATCAAATTGAGCCATCAAATTGGGCCTCTCATTGGTCGCATTCAGAATGCGACCGATCAATGCGATACGATCGATACCGGCTGTGACGTGGCACTAATAGCGTCTGTAGAAGAACCTTAATATTCTACTATGCTAAGGAAGAACACCGTATGAACAGTCAAGAATTGCCAAATTTCCCTCGGTAAAATGTCCGTTTGCGAGGAAAGTGATGAATATTTTCCCTTGAAATTATCAGGACTTTTTGGTGGAATTGCAAGCAAAATTATAGGTATGAGAAACTGGAAGAAAAATTTTCATAAGTTTACCAGGAATTTTGAGTTTATCAAAGGAAATTTGGCAACGCCTGAAGTTTCATACGGCGTTCTTCCTCAGTGCGGCAGTATTAGACTATGGACTTTCTATTCCTAGTTCAATGGATTATTCCGTTGAGACGTTGGGAGCTTACAGAAAAGACAGTACATGTATTACCCTTACAGTCGCACACAACTCGGACTTTTCATTGTGTGAAGGCAGTTGCCGTTTAGGCTGAAATTTCTCACGAGGGTCGGTTGTGAATAGTTGACATGGAAAGTCCATCAAGTTAAAACTTTCTCCCTGTCTCTTAAAATCTCCGCTGGACCGAGCCTAATGGTCGAACTTACAATTAGTCAAATCAATTGGAGCATTCCCATGTGTAGTATGCATGGACATTTTTGAAAAATGACGTATTTATAAAGCTCTAATATTCGAATTTTTCGGCGAGACGACAACTGCGGGAAGGGTTCTTGCGCGTCTGGTGTCTGGTCTAAACGCTGTTACCGCTTGACATTAATCATTGGGGGGCAAGATTCAACTCGGGGGAGGGAGGGGGGGCGGTCACGCTCGCGCGTCCACACCAAGCGCTGCACCGGAGAGTTGCTGGTTGCATACCTCACTAAGCATCCAGGAGCCACTTTGGACGCACTCAAGTTATTTCTTTGTTTTTATTTCGGCTTTTCCTCTGGAATTTATTGAGCGAGTATTGACTCTGACTTGAAAAAAACTGAAGTGAGACTTTTGGAGTGAATCAGGTGGAACCGCAAAAAGTAGTTATAAAATCACTTTATTTTCAGACAAGAATATCTACATCGGGTGAAAAATCTCACACGATCCATGGATCGAATTTGGATCCTGGGTATTATTATTAAACTCGACGGATTTGACCAGAATCATTCAATCATATTATCCGACGGTGCATTTTTACATACATAGGAGAATTAATACTAGAATTAATCTCCAAATTTCATGTTTCCTTATTATCCTATCTTTTAATTCTGTGTACTACCCTTTTGTGACCCCTACTTTTTAATTTTTTTTAAATTCTGTACTACACTATTTTGATCTCTCCTTTAAGGTGCTAAAGGCTCAGATGTTAAAAGCACCAAATAAACGTATCTACCAACCAACCAACCAACCAACCATTGAGCAGGTTTAAGCAATGTTATTTAAGCAATTTTTTGCAGATATAAGGGCATCGCGAAACTTTGCTCAAATGGATTATCACTGAGCAAGCGAGTCTTTCAAACGGGAGGGGTGAAACCACCTAAGTGGCCGTGGATATTTATACAGCCTTGGGTGGTTGGTGGTGGCTCCTTTTTTTTACCACCTGACGATGCTCTCGCGGCCGAATTTTTTTGTGCGCCCCTATCTAACAACGTTATCATTACTTAACCATACTGCAAAGGTGTTTTTCTAAAACTCTCAATGTAAATATATACATGGTTTGCTGAACGATATACTTGCCTGTTGCGTGAGTATACTCTATGGAGGAAAACAAATTCGAAAACAACATTCATTGCAAAATGTTGTTTTTAAGCGTGCCAGTAGGGCTCGCTTTTTGAAATCACTCGGATGTACCATAGTACAGCACACCGATCAACCAATGCTATTCAACGGGCCGTCCAAATATTTTTTTCCTCGGATCCGTTTTCTTGTATTTGAACCATTATACTGTCAAGCCCTGATGGTCTCTTACCAAAAAACCGACTGAATTGCTAATTGGGAACCCTTGAGAACATTTTCCTGTCAAAACCGTATTATTTCACTTGACAAAAACCTCATAGAAGCTTTCTTACGCTCGGAGGACTCAACTCTAGAACCTTCTTTCCCGCCAAAACTGTTTAGCCAATGAGCGTCTTGCACTGCAAGTGCAATCTGTGATGAGCCTCGTGACTCTTTATACCATGTACTAACCGTGGCCCCTGGATTACGGCGAGGAGAGGGTCGCCTCGTCGAACCTATTATCTTCCACGCCCGATTAACCATTCACCGTGACGCCAGGATCCACCAAATTTTCACAAAAATTGTTTTCCGTCTATTTAGCGAGTTTTTCCTTACTTTCCGTTAAAGTACAAATAAAAAGAGACCTCATTTGTAAAAATCGGCCGAATAGGAGAGAAGTTACAGTTCGAAATCCAAAGAGATTAACTCAACGCGATTTCGATGCACGGCAGTTCGCCCAAATCACGGTCGTGCGAAATGCCGCATATCAGCTTAGAATCAAGATAATTGGACGGAATCTTTAAAATCAATTTACATTCAACGTTCATGAATCAATATTTTCTCCCAAATTTAGCAAAAAGTACCAATTGATGCAAATAACAAAGACGTGAAAATAGTAGGTATGTGTCCAACATTTTAGTTATTCGGCACGCTTTTCCAACATATTCATGTTGGATTTTTCTGCTTGTTTTTTATTAAAAATGAAACGTTTGAGTGAACAAGGCAACATGATTTTATTTCAATCTACTCAACTATAGCATGCTATCACTCGTTATAAACCTAAAGCCCATATTTATGCACGCAGACTCGACAGTCACCGGTGCCTTGATGCCAAGGAAAAACGTCATATGACCTTTCGGACCTTGCCGAATATTACCCGATTAATATTAATTCTTGAAGATGGTTATAGATATTTTCTCCTGAAATTTTCAGGAACTTTAGATTAATTGCGAGTAAAATTCGCTGAAGAATTGGGAGGGAAATATTCAAAACTCCTTCGATAATTCCTCTGTAGGCTCATTTGGCATTTCTCCTTAGCATGGAAAAGTAAGCTTCTGGTATGACGTCTGCTAATTTTTTTATCGCGCGACTGTTATCAGTGCATGTGACACCGCCTTACTTCTTGAGCGCACAATCCACTTTAAATACGTGATTTTCCAGTGCAAACGCGTCTATTTCTGAGAATGACTCGTGGAAAAAATTTTCTCTTCATGCGACAGCGTTTCCAAATTGAAAATTTCAAACTCCCAAGGCCGGCCTAACTGGAGGCATGGTGTACGAAGCCGCAATCTGGGTTTGGATCTTTTGTGAAACCAGAAAATATTTATGCTAAAAATAATAATCCATGTGCAAATTAATTAAATTCACAGATCCTAATTTCACGGTTCCTTGATTATTTTATACACAGCTCATGTCAGCATGATCACGTCCACAGGGAGACAAATTTGCCAGCGCCCATAAGAACGCCTTTTTAATAATTTTCTCAACAGATTTATTTTTAAAACAACAGAACGGATATTTCAACGGTCCGAATGAAATTTTAATTGATACAACAAAAAATCCAAAGAGACAAGGGGAATTACAGTTGTCTCAAAGAAATATCCATGGTGGAATTTTTGGCAGGAAAGTACCTCCGAGCAATATAGTCAATGATAATTTACCTCCTCTTATTACTGTTAATCGATCGGTAAATTGTTTATTAGTAAAAGGGAAAGATAACCCTTCCGTTACTCCTAAATATGCACTGGAAAAAAAAACAAAAGTACATTGGATCTAAAGTCCAGACTCTTAAAAACATCGACAAGAAAAAATAATCTTGATTCGATCAGATTTAAGTTTAAATCAAGAACTAATAAGCCTCTTAATTTGAGCGGATTTCCTTTTGATTTAAGCTTAAATCTGATTTAATCAAGAGTCCTTTTTCTTGTCAATGTTTTCAAGAGTCTGGACTCTAGATCCAATGTGTTTTTTTTTTTCCAGTGTACGTTGAATTGAATTTTTGGTGAATTCCATTTCTATATTATAGCTCAAATGAAAATGATGGGTTCGCGAGTTGTGGGCGTTTTTTAATAACCCACCTACAGCAGTGGCGTGGCGTGACTTGCAATGTATCGATTGTAATGCCATTTAAACCTATGGTAAAGAATCGATTATTAAGGTGTTCGCTGTGAACACCCTGTTTATCGATACTTTTCCATGGTTTAAATGGCCGATCAATCGATTTATCGCAAAGCACGCCACACCACTGACCTACCGTACCCATAGCACGTGTTCCATTAAAATCTGAAACTTTTTTTTTTTGATAGTTTCGGCAGTGCAGAAAGAGCGGAAAAATCCAGCAACTAAAAAAATCACTTCAAAATCTAAAATTGGATGGGTGTGCAGTCTAGAGGGATCCAGAAGGACACATTATTCACAGCGGGGAATGAGCGTTTCGATACCAGTGGCGATTGGCGAAGGAGTCCACATCCAAGCTTTTGAGAAATTTCATGACGCTGATTTTCACGTTTTCGCACTTCGTCCGAATCAAACCTCACATACATGACCTTACCTCATTTGCCGATGTGAAGAATCTGTGCTTCGATATATGAAAATTATGTTGAGAAAACTTAGGAAGGAGAAGCTGTTAAAATGGTATCACCATATTCTTTAAATCGCTGATCTTTCGTTTCCTGTACCTTTTTTCCAAAATGTGGCGGGAAATTTTCCGGGAGGCTCCCACAATAATTGAGTTTTCTCGGCGAATAATGGCGCAAATTTTAAAATCTTTATACCCATATGTAACTTCTGTAATTTATCACCTCTAACCGTCAGACACGTAATTATGGACTGCTCTGCCCTCAGACATCTCCAATCACAGATCTACTCCCCTACAATCAACAGAGATGCAAACCACTTACATGCGATGAACCCAATGTTACCACCAAAATTCTGAAACTCTTCACCTCTCTTAATTTAAAAATCTAAATTTTCGTATATACTCCCATTTACAAAATTCTCTGTAAAGACGTTAATAGCCTGTGACGCTGAATGTCTTAAAATATACTAACTAACTAACTATATTGTCGGAAAACAGAAAAAGTGGCCTTCTTCACAGAAAATTGGGTTTACTGAATCCGAGCAAAAAATGGGGAAACTTACTGTTTGTACGACCGTCTTAATAGACATTAGAAAAAATCAAAATGTAAAGCGTATGTTATAATCCTGATAAAAGTAACATGTAAAAATTGAATTCATTATTTATATTAGAAAAATACTGAATAAAAAAAAAACCTCACTTCAATATTCTGCGAATGCGCTCAGAAATAATGGTTTCCCGACCCATCGCACATGTTCCTTTGTTCACAAGCATGCGCATGCTGCGCTCATTTTTTTTCTGATCGGAAAAAACCATCCGCATAGTCTATCGTGACGACTTATCAACACCTCACAGAAAAAAAAGGATTTAAACGCATCGAACTCAAAGTAAGGGTATCGAATTGTACACTGCTTCATGTGCAAAGCGCAGTCAGATCAGCGCAATCGAATTTCGATCAATCGAAATTTCTGAAGATTCGATTATTATTTCGGACTCCGTGCGCGAATCGAATCCTCATGCTCAGTCTGACATGGGTTTGGAGAGCCCGATTTTCACACTAAACATGTAACTTGCGAACACACGTATACCGATTCCCGTCGCTCTCATTTGGAAGTTGTGAAATGAGTGTTTTAATCCCTCGAGACATTCTAGCAAAAGTACTCTTTCAAAATAAAAACCGAGAGCTGTTCGTGAAATTTTTGTGTTTAAATTTGTTTATGTCAGCCATTCTCATCTGGGCGCAGTTCAACGATGATCGGGTGTTTTCTGGGGCAAGCGCGCAGGTAAAGAGTGTATTTCACCTTCATTCTTATAAACGCTGTTAGGGTCGGTCCTATCACCTCTGGTCAAACTGCTGGTTACATTTGACAAGAGGATAAACATGAGAGCAGCGTTTTATCACCTCTTGTAACCACAAACTCCTGGTCAAATTTAGCTCGACAGCGGGAAAAATTGGAAAATAATTAACGGGTACTTTAACCTCCTGTCAAATGTCTTAACCAGAGGTTAAATTTAAATCCTGGTCTCATGGTCAATATTGCAGTCCACGGCAAACGTCCCTCATTAATTCCCGGTTTTTCTTTTCTTCCATTCGAACATTATTAATGGCATATCGCGTCGTCTGGCGGAGCTAGTTCGCAATGGATTTTTTCATGGAGTGAATTGAAGTTTTAGAGGTAATGCGCCCATAGTTGGCGGCATTTTTCCATTGTGTTTTTCAAAACTATAGTAAAATTTTAACGATAAAAAAGCACTGAGAAGTGGCCCGAATACTGTATGTAACAAGGTGGAGAAATGGGGCTGGGTCCACTTCATTTTGGGGGGAAATCAAAGCCAAGAAGTTCCAAAAATTATAATTAGAGTCAACAATAATCTTTTTTAAACCACGAGCACCAGTACAAAACTGAGGGGAGAGGGGCTGTACCTATAAAGGTACTCACTCGTAAGTTCACACTCGTAAGTTGTTATGCTCTTGACAATCGCGTTGTAAACACTTATTTTGTTCTATTTGGAGATCCTTTGGTAACGAAGTACCCCATTTAACATGGCAATGGACCACTAGACGAGGTACGAATTTAAGGATTCTGATACACGTTTCATAAGCAGAATTTCACGTAGAACACGATTCTTGCATCATAAATTACCGAAATCATTTCCTATCTAAGATATTAAGGTTTTTATTTTACATTGGGTACGGGCAATTTGAATTGCCCGGTCACACGAAACTCAATACTCTACGTGAGTCCAATCGCGTACTACAACGGTTTCGGCAGGCTTCTTAATCCAGCACTGTTTATTTCCCACCCTGTGTTGTTCAAACTGTAAAAAGCTAGCTACAGCTGAGCTAAAGCGTCAAGATTAAGGTTGCTAGATTTTTATATCGCAGAGAGTGCCATGGTAATTTTTAGTATGCGATTTGACTCACGTAGACCATTGAGTTTTCATAAGCGGGAGGTTTGAATTCACGCGTCAAGAAACATTAAATATATTGGTTAGGAGTTAATTTCAGTAATTTCCGTTGCGCAAATCGTGTCCTACGTAGAATTTTGTTCGAGTACCATGTATCAGAATGCTTGAATTCGTACCATGTCTAGTGGTCCATTGAGATGTCGTAACTCTGGGTATAAAGGGACTCTAACTGCTCTCTTCGCTATTACGGCAGATCTGTTCACCATTTTTCCAGGTGCTTGAACGCAAAAAGACGAACGATTTTTGCCACGGATGGCGGAATCGTCGATCTCGCAACGACATGTGCTACCAAGACTGTTTAAATTTGTCGGCGGAGGCCAACGATGACAAGCGATCCACTTTCCAAGATTATTTGAGAAATTACCTTCTCCGGGATAATGTGAACATAGGTGAGTGGCTTAACAAGAACACGTGCAAAACTCGAAATGAGGGCAAATGCAGAAGGTGGACCTGCTACTGTTACAGCAAAGATCCTCGCACGAAGCCTATGAGGCTGAAACAATGCAGGGCTGCAGCTGAAAACGTCTACCAACTCCCAGCGACACAACAACAATAACACTTACGACCATAACATTTTACGAAGACAATTAAGATTTTGCATTGAGGAACTGCTATTTCTGACTCATCAATTGGAAGCACTCATCGGCATAGGGAAATTAATGGCACATGGATTTATGTCATCTCCAAAATAGAGATGCGTTCTTGTCAACAAAATAGGCTCGGCTTACAAGCGCTTAACGGCTAACAGAAAGGATCAGGACCTCTCTAAATCCTTCTTCCAGATTCCAAGGACCCCTAGGATCTGGAATTTTTGGAAGAAAAACGCCCGGGGCGGGGGGGGGGGGGTGCTAGAGTATCACAGTTTCAGTGGGAGTTGTATCCCATCACTTCAGTCAATCCGGTCCTGATGGAAAATAAATCGATTTTCATTCAATTTTTAGGATTACATATCTGAAGATTTCAAATGTCTTTCATTTAATATTAAAATTTTACTAGCAGACATCCCCCTGGCCGATGCGCGACCCTATCACACAGAAGACGCTTTGCGCACTCTAAAGCCCGCTTTTAATTTAAATAGAGCGGACTCATCCGTCATTTGCTGCCTAAGTATAGGAAAGTTGAATAATTGGTTCTGAGAATTGTTTCTTACCTAAAATCGCAGATCTCGTCAAATGGAAATGATGACTTAGTAGATTTTATTTTTTTTTTCAAAAAAAAGAAAGAAAAAAGGAAAACAAAAATCATTCAAAAATATGCAAAGACCTATTCGAGGATGGAGTGGTAATCAATGTTCACCGCAATTTTTCATGAAAAAAAAATCTTGAAATATCATGCAAAATACTTTTTTCGTTGATTTCAGAAATTTGTGAAAGGTATTAAAAACTTATTTTCAAGAATAAATTGAAAAATATTAATTTTTGCTTTTCAGTGTCTTTTAGTGGGTGTGCATGCTTATTGCTGTACCTTCCTCTAAAAATATGTATCATAGATCTTACAACTGTGTGAATTTTCATTTAATAATTCCCAGAAATTCACATGCAGTCTTTCATACTTTTGTTCTTTGTAAACCTGTAAATTCCAGTTTTGCCTCATGGGTTGCATAGATTCAAGATTTGACGGCTGTCAGTGACTCGAACATGTCAGGATGGCCTCAGCCTGTCGATCATTCTGACGTCAGTCCGATGTCAGCCTGACTGGCCTGACGTCAGTCAGATATCAGCCTAAAGCCTGTGTCACACTATTAAAATACTCCACCAAAATGTCAAGGTGAAGTGCTGTGATTGGTCAAGGTAGATTTACACAGGTATGGAAAAGTTGAAAATTTCCCATGAGCCTCAGTACGTGTCACATGACCTCGTGACGTAGGTTACGGGCCCGTCTTTTAATTAAATTACAATCAAATTAACATTCAAATGTTTGTGCGTTTGAACGCTAAAGTTAATATCGCATTATCAAAATTTTGCAAAAAATCCCACAACATTTTGACAAACGATAAACCGAACATAATAAATCAAAATAATCAAAATATCCAAAATGGCTGACGTTAAGGGGCCGCTGGAGAGCCAATCAGAGGCCAGTTGTTTAGTTCTGTCCATACCTGTGTAAAATCTACCTTGGTGATTGGTCCAAGTCATCGAATAAGCCACCCATAACACCTGATCTTGATATTTTGATGGCTAGCTTTGATAGTGTGACACAGGCTGAAGTTAGACTGGCTTTTACCTCGATTTACTGGCTGGATTTTACTTCGGCTCCTTTTTTGGCCTCGTTTACCTCCTTTGTATTTGTTTGTTTTCGTTGGGTAAATGACGACTTTTTAGAAATTTTAGATTCCAAGTTTTCAGCAATGCTCTATTTACTAACTCTCCATAACTCCACGGGGTTTTAATTCTAATTGGAGATCTAAAAAACGAATGCAGATATCAGCCTGCGGTGACTGGTGAATCATCGCTGTTTTAACAATACTGTTTTCCTGCATCGCATTATGACTCTATACTGCCGTGCTAAGGATAAACGCCGTATGAGCCCTCAGACGATGCCAAATTTCCTTTGATAAAACACGAATTTCCTTGTAAACTAATTTTTGTTTACCTTCCAAAGTTTTAGATAATTTTCGTCGCAATTGCACCTAAAGTTCTTGAAAATGTCAAGGAAAAATATTCATAAGTTTCCTCAAAAATCAACATTTGATCGAAAAAAATTTGGCAACTCTAAAATGTTCATACGGTTTTCTTCCGTAGCACGGCAGAATAGTCCGATTTACGTGGGAAAAATCGAATAATGAAAGTCGGAAAAAGTCTGGATTCAAACCTGATGCCATGGTACCAGTGGCGTGGCGTGCTTTGCGATATATCGATTGATCTTCAATTTAAACCTGTGGAAAAGGATCGAATATCAGGGTGTTCGCAACGAACACCTTAATAATCGATTCTTTACCAAATCTTCAAATGGGGAAATATCGATATATATCGCAGCACGCATGATACACTCCCTCGGGACTCCTGTAAAGTATCTCCTGAACATTAATCGCGATGCCGTCGCCAAATGAAAAGTATAAAAGACACAGATGTTGAAATGACGTCATAGCAATGGCTGCTATTTCCTGTGAAACAGATATACTCATGCTCTTAGAGGGAGATACATCATCGGGAGCACAATTCGATCTTTCAATGAGAAATGCGAAAGCTATTACTGAGATTTCTCCCCTCTAAAATGAGTTTTCCTGTCACAGAAAAAATAGCACCGACGGCTATGACGTGTTGAAATTCGAGAGGTACGTCCACACATTTTCGTGCTCTGTTACAAAAAATACATTTTTGAAAAAAGGTGGACCCATTCTCACTCGGGTCCTCATTTCTGTCGGTGGACCGCCTCTGCCAGGACTCGAATTCAACATAGAGTACATAGAGTCGTAATGTAAATGGGAGAGCTGGCGCCATGTTCTGCTCGACGAATTCCGAGCCCGGTGTGCGCCGAGTTCGGGCCGCTTTTTCGATACATTTTCGATCTAAAATGGCGGTGTGGAATACGTGGTAATCTTATCTCCTTTGTTGTTGTTGTTGTTGTTGTCATCGGATGGCCGGGTACCCGTGTATCGCAAATAATCGATTATGTATCGAAAAAGTGACCCGGCGTCACACAGGAGTCTCGGAATTCGGGACATGGAAAATGCTTAAAAGTGGCGCCAGCTCTTTCACTTACATTACGACTCTATGTACTCTATGGAATTCAACGACGCTTTTTTCATGGAGAAAATCCGAGACGGAAAACGTATGGACCAGCGCTTTAAAATTTCAATCTTCAATTTTAGCCCCCTAAATTTTTAGATTTACGGCACAGAATTTCAGCGATTTGAAGTTTTTCTAATTAAAACTTTGCGGCTGTCACCGCCTCGGCACATGCCGCGATCTCTATACATTTAAGAGCTCCTTCAATTTTTAAAATATGCAACAAGGTCAGCCTTTGAACACTTAGAGTTGCATTCAGGCATTACTAACATCTAATCGCGCTTCTAGCAAGTTCGCAACAATACCTTTTGTCCATCCGAAGTGAGTAAAACAATAGACTGTAGGTGAGGCCTGCTTTGTCTAGAATCGATAATTTTCTTCGATTTAAATAAAGGAAATGCAGTTTTGTCCAATTTCAAGTATCACTAACACCATACAGTTATTTTCATTTATGGCTGATCGCGAGATTATCTATCAAACCCTTCTGACATCTAACCGTTCAGTTCAGGTACGACCTAACTCTAAGGAGAAAAACAAGCGAAAAAACAAAAATAATGTATTGCACCCTACACTTCTCAGTGATTATGAAAAAAATTTGGTACGTATTGTTAATCTATCATATGTAGAGGGACAGTGGGCATTCGTTTCATTTTTGTGTCTTGGAAATACAAATATGAGCCTTTGAAAATTCCAGAAATAAGTACTGGGAAAACTGTGAATATTATTTTCCAAAATTTTCAAACAATTTTTTACGCAATTTAATCTGAAATATCTGAGAATTTCAAGGAAAAATATGCATGAATGTTGTCAAAAACATATGTTTTATCAAGGATAATTTGGCTGCTTATTTTCTTACCTATTACTTGTGCTGAGGAAGATCGCCGTATGGGCCTTTAAACGTTGCCAAGTTTCCTCCGATAAAAACCGAATCTCCCGGGAAAATTGTGGATATTATTTTCCATAATTTTCAGCACGGAAAAAACGAGTTTAGGGCTGGTACCTGCACCGAAGGTCCCAGCCCTAACCGGGTAGGTAAAATTGCTTCACCTCCACCGCCATAGGGGCAGGCCCGGCGCGCGTAGAGCCCAAATCTACCTGCTTCAGGGTTCAGCCCTACCTGGTAAGAGGTAGACCCTGTCCAGGTAGGGCTGGGCCTTACCCACGCAGGGCCTGCCCCTGTGGCAGTGGAGGTGAAGCAATTCTAAGGCCCAGCTCTAATCTCGTTTTTTCAGTGAGACAATTTTTTACGCAAATTAATCTAAAATATCTGATATCTTCAAGGGAAAATATGCATGAATGTTGTCAAAAATACATGTTTTATCAAGTGAAATTTGGCAACTCTCGAATGTTCATACGACGTTCTCCCTTAGCACGGCAGTACAGTATTTAATCCTCAACTTGTCTAGCGGTCTATTGGCCGAGGGCGGCTTCATTTTAAGTAAACGGTCCGTTTACTCGAATCAGATGCCACGGCGCGATCCCCGCGGGGGACCGGATGGGGGTGGGGGGCGGGGTCAACTTCAAATCGTCTTGAAATGCAAAGCTCACCCCGGCGGAGAGGGGCGCGCGGGGATGGGTGTCAAATCCGCGCAAAACATCTGTTACGGGCAATCTGAAAAACGATTGCCGCACTTCCTGAAAAAATTGAAATTATTTGGTCCCTCGTACTTGGGTTTGAGGTTATGTTCTATTGTTTTGAACCAAACGATACATCGAACCACTATCGAATACGATCCATAAGAAAACTCCTCCGTTCCTCTGAAAAGGGGCCACGTGCAAGTGCAACCAACTGCAAAGTGATGCTTCTGGAGCTCTGTCGAATGCACCCATGATTTGCTTTAAAAAGAAAACTCGATTTCTGTAATTGAAGTCCAATCCACTTCGTCATCCGGGGGTTGGGGCGCAGCATTCCAATTGCGTGGAGAAACTTAACCACAATAACACATCGATGAACACAATTGTATTGAATACGTTTTGTCTAAATATTTCAGCAATGAATTTTCCAAAAAAAAAAAAAAAAAAAAAAAAAAAAAAGGAGAAGAAATCTTATGAAATCTTATGAATCTTATGAAATCTTAGTTCTGGAGAATTTTTCCAAAATTCTAAGATATTTTTTTTCTCAACTAAAACCGTTTTTAAATAAATTTTCAAGTATAAAAATGATTGTAAAATTTTTTACGAGACTTTAAAAGAAGGTTTTGAAACTAATTAAACATAACTTTAATATTTTAAATGTATTTCATTGTTTTAAATGCTTTAAAAATTTGTAGAACATGATCGAAGAATCATGACTAAAAAACATTTTAGAAACAAAAAAATGTTATCTCCTTAACGTTCCAACATCGTTTCAGTGATATTTCTGTTGTTTTCCCGTTGTTAAGGTCAGTCTCTGAAACCTTTCACTATTTTCGAAGACATTTCAAAAACATCTTTCACATTATTGTGCTATTAGGGCTAGCCTGCCAGAAAATTTGGTTCCTTCCCTAATTTGGCTTGAGCCCCCTTCCCCCCCCCCCGGAAGTTTCTCAACCCACATGGTCCTTTTTGAGGAGGGACCAGCGCCCATTCCATTTGCGTGGAAAAGCTCCATAGAGGAGGCAAAACAATCCGGCCGAGATATGACAACTTGGGTTGTGAGGGATAAGCTCGGGCAAATATGAAGATCACGTCTGAGCGATACACGTTGCGGTTGTCATGTTCCTGATCTGCCTCACCCCCTCCCCTCTCCACCCCTTCCTCCTCTTTATCCTCCCTCCCGCCCGCCGATCTCTGCTTTATGCTTCCGTTCGGTTTTTTGCATTCGAGAGGCGAGCCAAGCAACGACCCTAATATGCCAAAAAAATGGGGGAAATCGGAATAAATTCGTCTCTTTTTTCCGCGTGCGGTCGTGCCGAGTAAACATTTGGACCGCGTTGAGCAGAAAGGAACTAAGCCACATCAGCTATTGTCAAATTTAATCGGGCAATTTGATTTTTTACAAGAGAACAATTTTGAGGATTCGTTTGAAAATTTTAGGGAGTTTGCTTCGTACTATGCAGAAAATTCACTGAAATTTGCACGAAAATCCGCACAACCGTTTTTATGTTAAAAATTAAAATGCCCGGTAAAATTTAGCAATAGCTGATGTAGCTTGGTCTCTTTCTGCTTAACGCGGTCCATTTGATTCCAACACAGCCGCGCATACTGCAGCGAGTTAATGGGTCAGACAAGGCGGCGTGGGAACTTTGAAAGCTTATATCTTCGTTAATACGAAACATGGGTGATAACCGTGGTTCCATTGGTTTTCTCGTAATTGTTTTCTTTCTGGTCACTTATAATCAATTTATAATGCGACGAAATAAATATCACTACAGTATTAGCCTAAAATTTCTTGTTTGACGTCTTCCAGTAGCTTGTTTTCTTATAAAGAGCTCGCAAAGGCTGGTTGATGATGGACTTTTCAACGAAAATATCGCACATTACAGTCGAACGTTCAGACTCTGGATAAAAGAGTATCATACGAGGATAAAAAACATGCGTGAAAAGGCAACCAAGGCTGAAAATTTTCAGATTTTTACAAGAGCGAGACGCTTGGAGTCCTGACAACCCTATTTTTAAACCTAATACCTTTATGTCACAGCTGAGTTACAGCAACCTAAAGGTCGTATAAAACTGGTTTTCTGAGAAATAAGATTTCCATTTTCATGTTACGAAAACTTCTGACGTGATAGGAGAGAAAATAACTGTTGAAACATTTACATCCAGAACTATCTGCTGAAGTATACCTACAATGCTGCTGAGCGATTCCTTCCGTGTCGCGAAATAATAATTAAAATTAAAGGAAGGATTACTTTTAGTCGATTGGCTCCGTCACATTGGCTGCTGTTGTACAGGGTTGTACGGGTGAAATTAAAAGTATGAAATATTGAAAAGTTCCGTGAAATATTTCATGAAATTTCACGGAGTTGTGAAAAATATGATACATATTCTCAGGGGCTGGGTATGCAACACTCACTGAAACACACAAAAAAGCAAAAACCAGACGCCTCTCATTTAATTTTGCATTTAATTTCGAAAAATATTTTTCAATATCTTTCATATTTTCCAATATTTTTCATATCGACGGTGTAAGTCGGCAATCACATAACTCGGTTTGCGACGTCGCAGACTTCCTATCATACTTTATTTTCTAAACGGAAAACTAGTAGACGGAAATTCTTTAAAACTGCCGTGATTTTTCGTCACTGTGCGAAAAAAATTCTGCAAAAACTTTAAGGAGTGATGTCGATTTGTTCTCCTAAAAAAAATACACAAAGACGGAGATTTTCAGACACCGCAAACGAGTTATGTGATTGCCGACCCACTCCGTCGATATGTTTCAATATTTTTCATATTTTTCTGAAATTTCAAGATTTTATTTTTCTGAAATTTTAAGATTTTATTTCTCTGAAATTTCAAGGTTTCATTTTTCTGAAATTTCAAGATTTTATTTTTCATGAATAATTGCAACCCTCCTGTTCTGGAATATGCATTTAATTTACGTTCCCGCCGTAAGTCGCGGGAATGACTGACCTGTGTAGATTAGTCTTGGAAATACTGAAGGCAGCAAGTGTAACAGATGAAAACGCATTGTTCGCGATGCGCCTCACGATGTTGGTTTCCTTCATTCCTCTCTCAACATTCAAACAGACTCAAATGTCTTAACCTTAGAAATGGCTGTCTATAGTAAGAAAATACAAGGCGAAGCCACTCAATAACTCCACAGGGAAGGGGAGCGCCAAAAATGCAGGAAGAAACGACTTTCCCAGCCAACAGATGTGCGACGGCCCCCGCGACGTTAACTGAAAACCACATAATAAGTAGGCGATTCCCATTGCCTTTATGCGGTTTTTACTTAACAGAGCAGCACTTGAGCGGCTGCGACGAGCACTCCCCCCTCCTCCATCAAATGGGTCGAAACCGATCAAAAACAGATATGACCATAAATCAATGGATTAGAATAATGTTGGCTGGGTGCTTGCCGTTGGTCCGATTGCATTTCAACTTCGGCCCAGCGCCCCCCTCCCTCTCGCTCCCCGGGGGGCCTTGGGCGAGAGGGGGAGGGGGTGTCGCGACCACTTGCAAATGCAAAAGGGTCGTGCTCGATGGATACCCTCCCCCCTCGTCATTTCGGGTCGATTAGATTTTGGCAACTTTCAATCGTCCGTCGGTGAATTTCTAGTTCCAGGAGACCCTCGAAGCGAACTACCGCCAATTGAAATATTTTCAGGGCTCTTTTACCTCTTCAAATTATTGCGACGTAATGTTATGACTTTTCTTGTGGGAATATTTCTAAAAACGACTTCATGTTTCCTTGTGTGCAATGTCGAAACCTCTTCTGTATTTTGCCGGACTGGACTTTAGACATTGTCGAGCCGATTGCAGGATTCTTATTTCAATAAATATTCTAGATCGTTTTCAAAATTTGAAAAAAAAATTAAACAGGAATGTTTGGACTGCATTAAGCAAAAAATATCTAAGTCACATAAGTCTTCCAAATTTCATCGGACGGTTCATTTTATTACGGAAGAACGGTAGTGCAGATTCTATTAAAAATGACGTGAAGTAAATTTCCTGAAATTATTGCAAAAATCCGTACGGTCTTTCTTCTGTAACAAAAAAAAATCATATTTTTGTGCAATGAGTATTAAAATAAACACTTTTGATCGGGAGTGCTTCAAAATTACTTAGAAAATAAACGACTAGAAGTAGTATTTCAAATGTTTTCTTTATCATCCAGAGCCGTGCTTTTGGAGGTAAATATTTTCCGATCAGATTGTGCGCGGCTGATTCAGTATTTCAGCCCGATTTGATTTTCATACAATTTTCGAAAAAAAAACTCTCCTATTTGCAAAACTTATTGATCGACTATCAAACCATGATTTCAAGGACTGAAAGTTCACCGTGACGTGCTTAAATTGGACGATAGTTTCTCCTGTCCGAGAATTCCGTATAACTTCAAAACTTGACACTTCAAACCTTAACGACAAGGCGGCATCTGAATAACTCGATAAATAAGAAGCAAAGGTGGGGAATAAAATAAAGATGCGGAATAATTTCATGGAATTCGAAGATGAGATTCACCCATTTGTGTGTATAAACTGACCGAGTCCCCTGATTGCACGTTCCTATTCACTAACTGTAATTGCAGACAGTTTTCTAAAAATGCATCCGCTCGGCTCATATTTACCACGACGACTCTTAACTTTACATTGGAGCTTTGAGATTAAAACATAACAAAACTAATGTCATCCGTTATTTATTCAACCCGGCAAAGCGGGATTATCCAACTGGACGGAGTGAACCCCCTCCAGTGGGATCAACCTATGAGGGTTGAATTAATTTCTAGTTTCTGCGCTCGAGGCTTTTTACTCTATGGGCTTTCTTATGTGGCACATCCTTAATCTACTGGTGCATTATCACGAAAGCTATGACTTAGGAACAATAAGTAGAGGAGTCACTACGGTGAGCCCACTGCAGAATACCGCAAAATCTGTTCTATTTATCTGCGAGGTAATACAATAAAATACCTCACTATCTACACAAATGTTTTATCACTTTGTTCGGAATCCGTTCCACAGAAGAAAACTGTAGCTGCTGACGGCCTAAGCACTCTAAAATATGCACCAAAATTATTCATGCGTTCTCTATAAATACGACGAACGATACCTGAGGAATGACTGAATAGCGCTGAAACTCTGTAACATTTCGGAATGCTTACATGTTACCTTCTCAGGTTAGCCTCGCAGCTTGTTATTTAATCGCATGTGTTCGTATGCAATTTGCCATACACTGCCCAATGAAAGGATTGTGATGAAAATAAGATAATGTCGGTAACTTCTGAAATACAACCAAAATAATAACAGAAAAACCTTCAACCAAATAATAACAGACAAAATCCAAGCCACTCTTACAAATAATTAAAATCTAGTGAAGTGTGAGTTTATTGATGCACGGTTTATGGCCGACCCGTAGCAGAAAGGGATAATATTGAGTGTAGGGTTACTTGGGTTTCCACCCTTCTCCCGCCCTTGATAAAGAACCCAATCAAGCAGGCCCCTCCCCCCCTCCCAACAAATTTAACTTCCTTTCACATTAATGTATCTTTGAAACATTTGGGGAAGAATGTATACATTTGAAGAAATAAGTAAAGTTATTACTTTTGGGAGTTTTAGACACTTGGGAAGCTCAAGTAACGATTCAATGCTTGAAAATGTCACACTTATCTAAGAGGGTTCAGGATAAGAGGACTAATTACGGAAATGGACTCTCCTAAAAGGTGACTTTAGTGAGCGTTTGGACAATAATTCTGACTAGCTTTTGTGAGTTTACGAGGAGGGGACTTCAAAGTTGTGCTAGTGATATTGAGTTTCTCGCGAAGTTTCTTGGGTCATTTGATACCAATGGCGAGATGTGAATGATCGATTCATCGATGTTTTCTCATTTGAAGCTGTGGTAAAGAGTCGATTATTAAGTTGTCCGTTGCGGACACCCTGTTTATCGATCCTTTTCCGTAGGTCTAAATGGTAGATCAATCGATAAATCGCGCAAAGTACGCCACGCCACTGTATTGATATCTACTTATTGAATTCTCCGACTTGGTCCAAGTCTGTGTAGGATTCAGGTGCAAGCTTACGATAATGTAACGAAAGGGTTCTCTTAAAAGTATGAGTTCTGACGCATCTGATATTCAGCGCTTGTTTCTCTCTTCGAGTGTTCCCTTTAGAGCAGAGAACAAATCCTCGCCTATTACACCGCCTTAACACCTATCAAACGCAACTCCTTTTTCCTTAAAAACTCTGGCTCCTACTCGGCACAATAAGCAACCATCCTTTTACGGTACATGGTGTCCTTAAGTTAATAGCAACTATTTTCAGAATCGATTTATGGCATTACTTTAAGACTTTTATGTTATCTACGACTCTTTACCCATAAATTCTCCCCCTCTTCTCTTTAGCTGTAGCCCTTCAAGGTTTTGGCCCAAAAGAACGGTTTTTTTCAATTGTGACTACAATTATGAATAAAAGTGCATTTAAATCGGCATTTACGGATTAATTTAACTGCTGAACACATTCCTAACCTCAAAAAAAAAAAAAAAAAAATGGAAATTATACTTTAAGGAGAATTTCTTGGGAGAAGCTGCAACTCCGTAGAGGAAAATGGAGATGTTGCATATGTGAGGAATTTGCAATTTGACTGTTGATTCCTTCGTAAAAGTTCGCGAAAAACACGATGGTGCCACTAGTTTTCTCTGAAATCAACTCCCAAGCTCAAACAAAGCTCTCTAGTTGAGGCCAAAATGGAGGAGATATCCCACGCTATCCTGAGAGTCCACCTCTACATCAAGACAAACTCTCCGTGCAAAGATAGGGAGCAAATACATTGACAGGGCTGCCACTTTATTTGGGGACTCCAAAACTAAAAACACGGCAACCCTGCTAATGTATTTGCTCCCTCTCTTTGAGTGGAGAGTTTGTCTTGATGTAGACGTGGACTCTCAGGATAACGTGGGATATCTCCTCCATTTTGGCCTCAACTTGAGAGCTTTGTTTGAGCTTGGGAGTTGACTTCAGAGAAAACCAGTGGCACCATCGCGTTTCTCGCGAACTTTTACATAAGAATCAACAGTCAAATCGCAAATTCCTCACACATGCAACATCTCCATTCTTCTGGGAAAACAATATGTAACACAAAATTCTTATTTTGATCCTAAAAATTGAATCGGGAAATATTCGCGTCTAAGTTGGGGACATGCTGTAAATTTCGGGATGAATTTTACATCGTCCTGCTGCCAGGGAATTCCTCTCAATATCATGCTGAGAAACTTGATGTCAGGATGGATGTATTCATTTTTTACTTTTGTGTACGGCTCAACGATGGAAACTCCGTGGCGTGTGCAAGAGCCTGATGGAAAAATCCGGATAAGATGGCGATTTGCGCGCCGGATTCCGAGTCGGCTATCACGTCAAGCGTCTTGTGACGTCAGCGGGCTCAGAAGCCTTGAGTGACAGCATTAAGACTGGCTCTTAGGGGCGGCTCTTTCAAAGACTAGTCTTTGACTGCGCCTCGCGGGAAGGTGCGGCTGGTGGTGGGGGCGCCATTGAAGTGGCGCTTTTCACAGCTTGAGTCGTCCCAAATCTTCGCTAATTACCACCCACCATCATTCACCCGACAATTTTTAACCAGTCATTCTTTCCCGGGCGAGAGAAGGCTCGCTCGTAGAAACCTGTGTTTCTGCGCCGTAATTCAGCTCCTAAATCCGGTAAAAGCGCATAAGATATTGAAAATAAAAAGATCAGGGCAAGGTGGGGATTTCCATTGAAAATCCAGTGGGAGAGGGGGGGGGAGAAATAAGTAGAGTATCAATATCATTATTGAGGGATTACTTTTTCTGCTCGGTAATCTGTTAGGATCAAAATATATCTCGTCATAAACGCAGCTGCTCCATTTCCGCATGAAAATATTTCGTGTGATTGCTTTGATTTTTCCTCGTGAATATGCCGGTCTCGAGATGCCCGAAAATAACCTGGGAGCACAGAAAATAAACTTTTCACTCCTGCATCGGAAAAACACTCGTATGTTTTTTTTTTTTTTTTTGAACCTTGGAGTCTGGCACTTTTCGGAACGAACTAGAATGCGTGCTTATCTTTTCAATGTAAAATTAAAAAACTAAAATATACGTATGACCTTTAAGACATCTTTTCTGCAATACATACAACGGAGTTTTCACTTCTTCGGATTTGAACGGTTTTGAAGCAAGACATTTGAGCTTCAGCTGTGCGAAATTGTTGGAAGCGCCGGCAAAATGAAAGGCGCCTTCATTTTTTGAATAGGCAATTTGGACATCCGTGAGACACGAATAGTTGCATCCAGGAGTTTGTCATTAACCACGTAAACTGAGGTGTGTTCATTGCAATCCTCAATTTTAATATCACCATTTGACCTTAATTTACAGTCACTCGTGGTTAAAACCTCGTCCTCAAAGTCATTTTTACCAAGCGCTCAGCCAATAGGGAGCGCTTTTTGATTTCAACCTGCCAATAGAATTCTAGAATAGTAGAGTGTTGCAGCGATTGGACGGTCTCAAAAAGTGGTGGAAGGTTTTCTCGACATTTTTCTAAAGTATAAACAAAATGTTCAACGATACCTCTGGGAATAAAACTTAATGTACATCAGCGGAAAATATGAATAATATTCCAAAAATTCACGTCACTGCGAATTATATACGAGGGTTATCCAGAAAGTAAGTTTACTTTATTAATATCTCCAAGACCAAAATGAATAGGGAAAATCTGCAAAAAGCGTTAAAACGCCTCGGCATTCTAACACGTTATTTTTTAAATTTATTAGAACTGGAGAAAAGTGGGTTTCTCTGAACCCACCCCCCCTTTCGCAAGGGGTCCAAAATTTCACGGAGGGTCATCAGCAAATGAGCTGCTGCATTTATCTTTCATCGCGAAAAATTTGGTTAAGAAATGGTTGAACATCATAAACAACATATAAGAAAGAATATTTTCCACCCAGGAAACAGCAGGATTGACCGTATTTACACTAATATCGGCTGCAGCCGAACCAAGGTTAACCAAATCATCGACGTTAACTCTCTCTTGCTGACTGAATTTTTCATGAGCCTTCACATCATCCCACCCGTTCTCAAAGAAATTTCGTCAAAGATACATTATTTGTAAAAATATGCTGCTTTTATAACATCTATAATTTAAATTATCCTGAATCTAAGCAGCTATGGTCGTATTTCTTGGTGAAAGACCGAATAATAGAGCGCAATTCAGACACCGAAACTAAATTCAGCGTTACAACTCTACGTCTTGACCAAATTTAGCTAATCATTTCAATGTGCTGCAGTCCAGACCCACTAATTATTATCGAAGTAAATCGAATCATGCCTGCTATTTTCTAGCTGACAAAAGTCTTTCCTCATGTTAAATTGATTTTCAACCTTCACAAAACCAGTATATAGCGATGGATACGGTAGCTCCGTCAAATTTTGGACCCGCGCGGTGGGGAGGGAGGTTCAAAAAAACCACTTTTCTCCAGTTTTAATGAATTCAATCTAAAAATCTGTAACGCGCCGGACAGCTGAGCGTAGTTGAGTTGAAACGTCTTTTACAGATTTTCTTTCTCTGTTTTAGTTTGGGAGACATTAAAAAGGTGAACTTATTTTCTGGACAACGCGCATGATTGAGAATGAAATTACTCGAGTTTCTCGGAAAATCCATTTATCATAAGAAATTTGGCAACATCAAACTATACACGCCTGATTTTTTTCTGCCGCATGGTTGCCTGTAATGTACTGAAAGAGATGATGAGTCTAGAAAGTTCTTTCGATCGGATGATGTAGAAATGGTGTGTGCAGATCGAAGATTAAGGCGCCTTCAATTCGAGTGATACTTCCAGGATATCCGTGAAGCTAGTTTAGTTGCGTGACCTAACTGAACCCAAGCGGACGCTGTTTCCATCGGTTCCCGAGCTTTGTGGCCGGTCAAAAAAATAAACTCGGACAAATTCGATGAAAGCAAAGACGTAATATTCATTTGAACGTTCCTGAAAACCCACTTTTCTCAAGTTTTAATGAATTAAATCCAAAAATTTACAACGCGCCAGAGAGCTGAGCTTAGTTGATTTTAACGTTTTTTTACAGATTTTCTTTTTCTGTTTTCGTTTGAACTTATTTCCGGGACGACGCGCATGATTGAGAATGAAATTACTCGAGTTTCTCGGAAAATCCATTTATCATAAAAAATTTGGCAACATCAAACTATCCACTCCTCTTTTTTTCTGCCGCGTGGTTGCCTGTAATGCACTGAAAGAGATGATGAGTCTAGAAAGTTCTTTCGATCGAATGATGTAGAAATGGTGTGTGCAGATCGAAGATTAAGGCGCCTTCAATTCGAGTGATACTTCCAGGATATCCGTGAAGCTAGTTTAGTTGCGTGACCTAACTGAACCCAAGCGGACGCTGTTTCCATCGGTTCCCGATCTTTGTGGCCGGTCATAAAAATAAACTCGGACAAATTCCATGAAAGCAAAGACAAAATATTTATTTGAACGTTCTGGAATATTATTTTCTCACGAGGAAACTCATTAAACTTTTTTTTCGAAGTTTTGTGTGAATTTTTAACAGCTCGTAGATGTGGTATATACATGCCATTTTGGCTCCTGTCCGATTGTTTTTCGTGAAACTTGGATTAAAATGGTATGTTATGATTAGAATTTCGAATTTCTTGTCAAATTTTCAAAATTCACAAATTCAGAATGGCGGAAGTAGCCTAAAATATTGTATCGTCGCCTACTAGATCGAATGTTTTGTAACTCGGTATCTAAGGGTATGTTTTGACGTGGAACTTGAATTTTCAGTCCAATCTCCTAACTATGAAAATCGAAGATGACGGACGCAGCCTAATATGCCGTCTCGGCTCCTTTACCATCGATTTTTGGGGGAACTTGGGTGGCATGGGGGGGGGGGTATTTTTTTAACTCGAATTTTCAAAATTCGAAAATCCATTATGAAAAATGTAGTTCGACTATCACGCCAACTTCTATCAGTGAATTTGGTTCCGGTAAACTATGATGGATACCTTTTTTGAGCGTGTCATGAACTAATCATGGATTCATTTTGACTCTCACTGGAAAAAAATCATATAGGATCTTGAGTCCGGACTCAAGAAAAAGTACTCTTGATTCAATTGGATTTTAACTTAAGTCAAGAACCAAGCCTCTTAATTTGAGCGGATTCCCTTTTGATTTAAGCATAAATCTGATTTAATCAAGAGTATTTTTTCTTGTCAATGTTTTCAAGAGTCTGGACTCTAGATCCAATGTGTTTTTTTTCTAGTGCTCTTTAATTTTCCGGGTTCCTATATAAAGGAAAAGTGTAAAAGGGGAAAGAAAACGCTGTCCTGACAATTCATGGGTGAGGTTAAAAAGTCAAATTTTTCAATCCTAGGTCGGCGCGGCCGTTTGTTTTATCAAATCGAGCACGATCGAATAAATCAAAGGGGAATAAAGGATAAGCGGGAAATAATGAGAAAGAAATTACGAGCGAAGGAAAAGGGGAAAAGTTCCGGCGTCCCGGAAAGTTGTTTGACCCGACGCGAATCATCCGTCTCAGTTTGAAAGTTTGCGAGGGCTCGGATTAGAAAAACTCGCCGGGGATCGGGATATTGCGGGGACATTCTATTAATAAGGAAACGGGGATCTGGGGAAATTTCGCATTTACTCACTTAACCGTGAAATAATTCCACAAACAAACGGACAAAGCCAGATTTTACTCGCCCACATCGCCTCGTTCTCCGCTAGGGAGCCTCTCGAGTTCACGGCTTAGAGGACGCTTAAAATGCAATTCTAGTTTCTGGTTATTATAGCAATTTTATTTAAACACTCTTTCTTGTGCTCCTGCCGTGTGCGGCCAAGACTAAGTTAAGATCTCTCATAATTGAATCGTCGTATACATAAGACAGAAGCGAGATTATTCTAAAGTTTAGTCCCCAAGTCTCGGTTGAGAAATAACATGTTTGGGACCAGGGTAGCACGAAACGTAAGAAAGAAATGAAAGATTGGAAATTTCAGTGAAATATTTCATGAAATTTCACGAGGCTGTGAAATATTTCATATTTTCTAGGAGTTAGGGTATGCAACCCGCACTCAAACACACAAAAATAGAAGAAAGTCACAATTTTTTAATTTTGCGAAACGTGAGGGGGCACCGGTATTTTTCAATGTCTTTCATAAATTCTTAGAATTTCATGAAATATTTCACGTGAAATTTCAATATTTTAATTTTTATGAAATTTTGCCACCTTGTTTGGGACCGCCCTCCAGGAGAGTGTCCATAGTGAGTCTTCAACTGAACCACTAGACAAGGTGCGAGTTTTAGCAATATGACGTAAATTTTCTCATCAAATTCACGGAGAACACGATTTTTACACTAAAAATTAGTGCATGGAACTCCTAATTCAAACTTCCCGCTAATAAAAAAAAAAAAAAAAAAAAAAAAAAAAAAAAAAACTGTTACGTAATTGAGTCAAACCGCCTTAGAAATCTACCTTAGATCATAAAAAAAGGTAATTTATTATTTATTTTATCTTCAGCAGAACAGCCGTATATGCTTTGATCTGCAAGTTTGCAAGGTTTTATTTTTAACCACACAGTTCAAGGTTAAAAAATCGGCAGAAAAGGTGCCGTTACCAAAAGACAACAAGAGAAACACTGTTCTCTGATATGATATTGTAGATTTCCCCGTGTTTTGTCAGGGATGAGTCAATTTTTGAGCACTAGCGTACGCTCACAATTCTATTGTTTTGCAAATTGGAAAAATGTTGCTGATTCAGTGAAATCGTTCAGTTCGTTTAAATTCAATTGCTGGATATTTAGAACATTTTGAGTCTGAACGGTTACAATAGTTGTTGCAATTTTTGGTAACGCGCTGGTGTCAAAATCTCGTGGCCTTTATATCCCCACGGGGGAAAAAAATATCACAATCCCAACTATACTCCTGGCTGATTTTGGCGCCAGATGTAAGCGTAGTTGCACCAGTCAGAGGTACGGTGAGTCTGCCGAAAGTGTGGTTGAATCAACCATACATTTGGCTAGTAAAACTACTCTTTTATCAGGGTGTCTAATATTTTTTAATTTTGAAAAATCCTGATAATTTCCTAATTTTTCCTGATATTGTAAAAAAAATTCCTGAATTTTTCATTTTGAAAATTCCTGATATTTTCCTGATTTTTCTCGACTCCTGGCACGGTAGGCAAAAAGCAGTAAGACTTTCTCCGCTGAGGGATTCGCGTATGAAAAATTCCTGATAAAAGGTCCGATTTTTCCGATTTTCCTGATATTTTCCTGATGTTCTCCTAATCGGCCAAATCTCCTGATATTTTCCGATTTTTTCGGTTTTTTCTGATGCTATACACCCTGTTTATGTGGCGCCAAAATCAGCCAGGAGTATAGTTGGGATTGTCATACTTTTTTTTCAGTGTCATCCGTCAAAAATTACGACAACACGAGAGTCCAGCGCAGCCGTGTTCGAATGGTCATTCATTAACTGTCTGGCACCGGTGGTCAAGTTTAATAAAGACGAATCGGAACCAGCCTCTCCAACTCGAGCGAAAATCCACGCCGCACAAACGCGAAACGCGACGGATAAAACGCCGGCAACCGGGAGACCCGCAAGGAATACGCGGCCGTGTGTGGTAGGTTGCGTGCCGGCGGCGCTGAAGGCGCACAATAGAGCCGGATGCTGGACGGGCGGCAAATGAATGAAAAATGACGGCTCGAACCCGGACGAGAGTACAAATACGCAATAAATAATCCGGCCATTGACAGATGTGCTCAGATTGTCCATATTCGAACTATCAGCAAGGGGTTTGTTCGGTGTAAATCGGTGATTTTGTCGTGCGATCTGGCAAACTGGAAGCGCAGGTCCCGCGGTTGAATGAAAGGAGGCCCAGTAGAATAGACGGTGTCAACAACTGCCGAGTGCTGAGCGTCCGATATGGGGGAAAATTTCTTTCTAGAACTTGGGAAAATTCTTCGGTGTCTGAGCCTATGGTATTTTAAAATATCCTCGTTTCCTAAATGAAGGAGCGTGACTTCGTTTCAAGCCTGCTCAATTAACTGCAAAAATTCTATTTTTTACAAAAATGATATGCCTGTGCAATTTCTGGCCAAAATGTTGCTGGCTTTTGCGTGCGATCAGATGAAAAATCGCTGAAATTTTTAGTCACAAAAGTCCGACAGGTTTCTTCCGGGAATTCATTCTGCAAGTAAGAACTTTTCAATATTGAGATACAGTTGCGTCTTTTCGTCTGAGAATCAAGGATGTGTGATTGTAAACGGGAGAAGAGACTAGTCAATCAGATTCAGAGATTTTCACGGAGAATTCTCGGCGGGTGTCCTACAAAAGATGAAACGAGCGGTTTAAAAAAAAAACTGTTCCAATGAAGTGCGTAATATTGCTTCATAATCCAGAAATTTCGTGTCTTGGCCATAAGATAGATTTGAATATAATACCCTCGTAACTATATTTTTTGAAATACAAAGTTGGAAACGCAATATCATCGGTTTCAGCATTTTCTACCGGTTGTTGCCCAAAACTACTCAAGGAACGCGCCTATATGATCCGGTTTCATGGGACATACATTGAATTTTTGTTAAGTTAGGTCTCTTTCCCCTTTGAAGATCACCAATCTGCAATTTATGCTTGCGACTTTTACGAGAATGAAATTGAAGCAAGAAGTTGAATACAATTTTGAATGATCATCGAAACAAAACTTACTGAACACGAACTCGCTCAAAACGTCGAGACATCCTTTATGACACTTACCTGGAACAACATAATAAAGAATAATTAGAAGATATGCAAAATGCATAAACTAGCGGAGGATTAAACTTAAAATCCGCTAAAATATTTAAGACGGTAAGGAATAGTATCTGAAAGACAGAGAGGGAGAAAGAGGGTGTCAATGTATAAAAAACCGGGACTTATCATTCAGTGAAGAAAGAGAGGAACGATTCAGAACTTGGTTAAAGGCATCAGGTGTTGCTATGATATTACGACTAGCTCTTCACTGGGGAAAAAACTTTTCTGGTGACAACCATCGATTTTCAATTGGAAATATCTCTTCATGGTTTATTTTTCGCTGTACAATAATTGTTTATCTCGGGCCGATGGATTCCTGTTGAATGACAAAAACGCATGCACAATCTTAGCGACACCTGCTAGCACTTGGCAAGCTTTGAATTTCTACCGCATTTGAAATAAAACTTATAACATATATATTAGAGTGTTTTTTTTTTTTTTGGGGGGGGGGGGGGATGGGCCTGTTGCATGCAAGAGATACAGCCGTGCGAATAGACTTTTTAGAAGTTAAATGACACGAAAATTACGATGGTCACAAAAAAAAAGGCTGAAATACACTCCTTACTGCGCAATTTGCGTTGTTAGGAACGCGCTTTTTCAAATTTCCCGCGGCTGGGGGCAGTTTTCTAACGGAAACAATTAACGGCAACTCGCGGCTATTTCTGGTCAACTAAATGTGACAACATAACCTTAAAATCGGAGCTCGTGATATCGTGAAATGAAATGTAGAAGGATTGCGTTGGATATTTAAAAGTTGATCGATTTGGTTGCCGCATAAAGCGTATATGGACCACTATAAGAGATCACGTTGGGTTTGTAAACAAACTGAAGGAAAAAATAACAAGCAGTGAACTCCAACACAATGTGTTGATAAGGCGCGTCATTAACTCGCACATATCAACCCCTTTAGTTTTCATTTACAGAGATTTCAAAATAGGCAAACAGCATAAAAAGAGAATTCACGATCCAACACTGCGAGGTCAAAGACGCACCTTGACGAGACCGTGTATTGTGAAAGTAGAAAGCTATTCGATCGAATTTAAGTTTTTTGATCTGCCTCAAGCAAAATCTTATCAGATTCTTGAAGAAAAGTGCTACGGAATAATTTAAGCGAAGAAAGGAAAAATTCTGTCGAACTCCTAGAAGATAAAGTCGATTTAAAGGTATTTTGGGGCTAAAATACCCAAATCACCGGTAGTAAAAATCCCGTTATATTATTGAAAAGAAATTGACTCGATATAAATGCAATTGCATTAAATACGTCTTGATTTTGTTATTTTAAACGTCTTTCCATGCAAAGAAGTTCAACCATGTCGTTGCTTTATTCATTCATGAATTGAAAGTAAGCAATCTACATCCCGAAAATCTACTGATTTGCCGTAAAAAATTGCAGAAACTTGATATACCAGGTCGATGCACCCACTCGTTGAATTTACCAACCAATTTTGTGAGTGCAAATGTGTAAGAATCAATATGCTATAGTCATTTTGGGTGCATTTATTTTTCATGAAACAATAATAATTTCAATCCCGAAAAACCATCAATTTTCCGTATAAAATCGAAAAAAATCAAAATATGTCAACTCCCCGACGTGAAAATTAGATTCTACGTATGTAAAATGTAAATACTTATGTATCGATATGCTGAACAGAACTATGTGTGGACAGTCAGAAGCCCGCGGCAACATTAATTCAACAGAAAAACTGTAAAAATTAGATAGGATTTTAGCCGCTTTGCCCGCCTCTCCTCGCTACTTACAACAAACCGTTCTTATACTCATCTCAAAATTTTTCTCAGAGCTTTGGGTTATTATCAGCTTCCATTTAAACTCCGGTTCGATGGCCGAATCGGCTGCCAAAAAAGCAAGCCACTGTTGAGGGGTTCTATGAGAAATTCGTGATATTATCGGCTCTCAGGAAATCACCCCATGGCTAAAATTGGTGGTATAAATGTTTAAGTGCTTAAAATAATCGTATTCAAGAAACTAAGGAATTAAACTATGGAGTCAATTTCTTTTTAATAATATAACGAATTTACTACCGGTGATTTAGCTATTATAGCCCCAGAATACTTTTAAAGCGCCTTTGCGTTCCAGAATCTCGACGGAATTTTTTTTTTTTTTTTTTTTGCTTAAACGATTCAAGAAACATTGTAGTTAAAAATATAAAGATTTTTCGATTTGGACGTATGAAAAATGTTTAACTCGTTCAGGCACACCGTGTATTGTATGGAGTACTGCTGTTATTCGACCGTTGTCTTCAGGTCAAAATTCTTACAAAGAAGCCCCTTGCAAGAGGCAAATTTTTTGTAATTTCTCCCAGTTTTTTCAGCGTTAGGTATATAAATGAATTGTTTGTCAAATTTTGAGGTCAATTATATTTAATTGTAATTTATACTTTCTTTTTTTCCCCTTCATTTTATTTTTCGTATCGAGGAGTCGAGGTTTTGTTGATTTCTTCGGATTTCGATTACTGTAACTTCTCTTCTATTCGGCCGATTTTTATGAATGAGGTCTCTTTTTATTTGTGTTTTAACGGAGAGTAAGGAAAAAATTGCTAAATACATGCGAAACAATTTTTTTTGAAAATTGGATGAATCCTAGCGTGACGGTGAAATGGTTAATGAAGCGTGAGTAATTGGGGTACGGGTATCGGCCGCGTTGGGACCCAAGGCCCATTGTTCTTCGTGACGCCGACGCAGTGATCAGGAGCGTGGGGACGAGAGGGCTTAGTGGACTCCTGTATGAGCCACGTTTAGCAAATGGTCTAATGAGTCTCGAGGCTCATCACAGATTGCACTTACCACTATCCTGGTGGCCCCGGCTATCAGAGCAAGGAGTACCAACTTTTGAAAAGGATAACAGTGTTGTGGAGATATGTCAAAGCAACGTTGTGAACAAAACGGAGTGAGTGAAATTCTCATTCAAGGAGTGCCGAACTGGTCAGCCATCCTCGAATCAGTTCGCTTGCTTCCGCTTATATATGCATATTTTAAATCAGCGCGCCCCATTCTAAGGTTTTTTTAAAAAAAACCAAGAAACGTAGACTCTTGGTATTCATTACACATAAACTAGCGAGCCCCAGAATGAGAAACAAATTTTAATCATTATTATTGACGGATTAGTAAACTTTTTACACGCTTTGGAAAATCTCAGAAGTTCGCGGTAGTCACTTTTCGGTAAGGAACTAGGGGACTCGGTTATTGTATCGAGGGGGGGGGGGGTCGAAACGATCGCAAAGGCGGTATACTACGTATACGCGCCAACAACAACAACAACGACTCGGTATCTTCCGGAAATCACCGAGCCTGCCGTTTGCTCGTTTCCGGTGATTAGTAAACTGCCCTCAGACGCGGGAGATTTGAAAAAGCGCGTTCCTAACAACGCAAATTGCGCAGTAAGGAGTGTATTTCAGACTTTTTTAATGTGACCATCGTAATTTTCGTGTCATTTAACTTCTGAAAAGTCTGTTCGCGCGGTTGTATCTCTTGCATGCAACAGGCCCATTCAAAGTTTTGGACGCTTTGTTGTGTGTGCTCTGTTAACGAGAAAGTTCTGTTCCTCAAAATTTTTCTCCTTTTCTCTTGCTAAAATTCATCAAAATTATCCCCATCTCGAATTACTCGCTTTAAAAAACTGATCAGGCAAACTAAATATAGTGCTTGCGCCAAACAAGTTACTGGAAGTGATCAAAATTATCAATGTTGATCCGCAAATCCTCAATCACGTTCCTTTTCATCAGTCAAAACGTGTATTTTACTACAATTTTTCAAGCCTACATCCATGTTTCAGCAGCTTGCAAAAAAAGGGTGATGACTGTTGCCCTTTTATAGTTGCCAATAAGGAAATGTCGAGTTCCCAAAATTAAAAGCTTCCTCATGTCGCCAAGAGACCAGCGGAGGGTCTCTTTTCTCTAGTTTTACAATAGAAATCTGTGTTTTACACGCGGGATGGGGTGGGATCTGAGTGGCGACAGGGGGTTTTAGGACACTGAAAAAAAAATCTCGGTGTATTTACTAAGAAAAGGGTAAAATTACCAAGAATTTCGGGTTCTATTTGATCCCAGTTTTTCTTGGTAAAATTACCATTTATGGAATTGGTAATTTCACCGAGAAATCTCGGTAATTTTACTGGACCCCGGTGAAAACGCCAATATTTTTTATCGACTGTGGTAGAATTACCGAGATAAAATGGCAAAACCGGGAATTGATTACCAATAAAAGTGGTATTCTTACCTGGAAAAAACAGTAAAAATACCGGTTTTTAGGTAAGTTTACCAGTCTGCCTCGGTAAAATTACCAATAATTGGTAAAAAAGTGAGATGGTAAATGTACCAACGGACCTTGGTAAAAACGCCGAGAATTTTTTTTCAGTGTACAGACTTCTTGAAAAGTGCGAATTTCAACGCCGGTTTAGCAACGTACCCGCACAGTATGCAAAAGAGCAGCAGATGAAATGAGTGTAGGGAGGGGGTGATCTGAAAAAAGGCAGACGGGAGAGGGGCTATTAAATGAGATTGCCATAATTAGATGGTGCATTAGCTCTCACTCTCAAGTGACATGTTCGGAGCGATCGATCACGGGGACAATAACTAATTACTGCACGGCGGGTGGCATCTGTAAACTTCGTGTTTCCACCGATCGGGTGACTACGGAATAAAACACGCTGCGTCAATACATCGGGTGTGTTGTCAAATCCCTGCTTCGTCGCTTCCTCGACCGAGCTAAATGGGTCCGCACACTAGAGATATACTGCCGTGATAGCCAGTGTTCGAAACTCGCCTTTGAGTTTTAGGAGCCATGTGGCGCATCAAGCCCGATTTTTAGGCCCCATTGAAGATTTTTTAGGGGCCAAATTGACTTTTTGCCTATATATTACGGCACATTTAGTGAAAAGTTAGTAGCAAGATGTTTTCGTAACAGAACTAGTAAGTAGCTGTAACTTGGGGAAGATAAAAACACTAAGAATGAAATCGCGAAGAATAGAAAAAGCAAGCTTTCACTTGTAGTGCTGAAAATTCTGAGTTTTTTCAATTCAAATAGATTTGTTTTTCTTCCTTTATGTGACTTCCTGTGAAAATCCAGATTTTTAGGGGGCAATTTTTAGGGGCCACGCTGGCCCAGAGCCTTCATTTTTTAGGCGCATTTGGCGCGTTGGCGCATGTGTATTTCGAACACTGGTGATAGCGCAGTGAGTAGTAAGGACAAAGTGAAGTTTTGAGGACGGGCTCAGAAACGTCTGACCGGAAAATTGTATTGAGAGAAGCCTCCGTTCTTTCTTAAATTGCCACTAATCATCCGGGGGACTCTCAGAAATCATTCGGATGATTAAAAATCGACCGATTTTATTTTTTCAATTACATAAAAAAGGTATTTTTCATTTTCATGCTAGGCTAGCCTTAGGCAGGACAGCCGTAAGTGCTGTTCTGTGCATACTATTGTGGTTGTGTTTTTGACACACAAGGAATACATTTTCAGGTTATAAATTGGCAGAAGAGGACGGCACTCTACTTGAAAGCACTGTTTGCATTGACATTCGGGAAGAATAATGTCACTTACTGCTGTTTTACCCGGAAGTACGTCATTTTTTGTGCACTTGCGGCTATCTCATATGTCTCGTTTTCATACAATTTGCTGAAATTCATGAATTTTGCTGTTTTTCTATTTCAGGGATTTCATCACAAAGAGATTAGACGAATTTTGAAGGAGACTCGATTTCGAAAATTTGACACTTACTGCTTTACTGCTCTCTTCGCTATCAAGGCAGTATAGCCAGCTGAGTAGACTTCAACTCGACACAGAATTGAGCCCGTCGAGGTTAATGCATAGAGAACACGCCATTTCTGATACCATTGTTCCAATTTCTGGGAGCTCATGCTGTCTATACGCTGGAGAGATGGCGAATCGGGCGATTGGTAAATAAATACTAACATCTATTCCAGGTTTTCATTTCTAACTTCGTGTTGTGTGGATCATTTCTTACACTGTTAAAAATTATACGTCACCCAAACTGGATTAACATGATAACGGGGTTTAACAATCTGTAAACCTCGAAGTTTGTGGGTCATGATAGTTATAAGTAAAACGCACAAGAAAATACACTAAAATATGACGGGAAAACACAGATTTTTGATTAATTAAAAAAAGGATCTCTGATTTGTGTATTCATTCTAGTGATTTTTCTTAAAAATTCGAAAATGTACTGAGCTATCAGATCCCGATTATTTGAAAACTTCAAGATTTGGTAATATTTCACATATCGATCGTTGTAAAGCATTTTGGAAAGCATTTTAAAGCAACGTGATTTCTGTTCGATTTCACATCTGAATTGATTGTAATTAAACAGACACATCTTGAGAGCAATCGACCATGCATGCATCCGATTTTTTAAATCTATCATACATTTCATGAATAATTTCACGAGTTTATCTTTCATTGAAATTTTGCAACACCGGTTGCGGACAGTCCCGTGTTATAGACTGGACAACCGCCAATTAAGTTCAGGGATGATTATTTTTTAGATATTTGGTAATATTTAACATATTGATCATTGTAAAGCATTGTGGGCAGCATTTTAAAGCAACGTGATTGTTGTGCGATTTCACATCTGAATTGATTGTAATTATACAGACACATCTTGAGAGCAGTAGACCATGCAAGCATCCGATTTTTTTAATCTATCAAACATTTCATGGATAATTTCACGATTTGGATTGCATTTTCAAAAAAGGAACCAAGAGCATTCCAATGTTCCTAAGATTGTGTATCTTATTTTCATCTAATAAAATTACTAAAATCATGCAAAAATTAAATTCACCAAGGTTATTTTCGTCTTTAAGTCATAGTTTCTCGGGTGTAAAGATAAAATTAGTTTAGATAATCTGTGCATATTTGCGAGGCAAACAAAGTTGCACAATCTTAGCGATATTGAAATGCGCTCGGCTCCTTTTTGCAAAGTGCAATCCATTTTATCTTTCATTGAAATTTTGCAACACCGGTTGTGGACAGTCCCGCTTTATAGACTGGAAAACCGCCAATTAAGTTCAGGGATGATTTTTTTTTAGATATTTTCGGCCGCGGCGTGGCAGGCATGGCAACCTGAAATCGCACATGACGTACATCCTCCGAAAGACACACAGAGCATCACACGAGCACGTAGCGCGAGGCCGCAACCAACACCAACCGGGCGAACACGGCGAAAAGACAAACACGGTGTTCGGAACGCGAAACATGGCGCTCGCATCATCAGTCAATTCACCGGTGGCAAAAAACCCCCGCTCGACGCCCGCCGTTATTCATCAACGTTCATCATCGCCCCGTGTCATGTTTTTCGTGCCCGATTCCAATTCATTTTTAAGCTTTTTTTTACACGCCGCGCAGTGGGACGCAAGGAGTCGAACAGGATGTGAAAACTTTAAAATTCACTAATGGACCACTAGACAAGGTACGAATTTAAGCGATCTGATACATGTTTCTTCACCCAAATTTCACGTAAAACATGATGCACACGACGAAAATTACTGAAACCAACTCCTAACGAAGATATTAACGTTTTTATTTCACATTGGTTACGAGGAATTTGAACTGCCCGCTTACAAGAAACTCAAAGCTCTACGTGAGTCAAATCGCGCACTACAACGGTTTCAGCAAGCTTCTCAATCGAGTAGTGTTCATGTCCCACCATGTGTTGTTCAAACTATGAGCAATTTGCTATAGCTGAGCCAAAGTGTCAAGATTGAGGTTGCCAGATTTGTATATCGTAGAGACTGTCATGATAACGTTTGGCGCGCGATGTGAATCACGTAGAGCATTGAGTTTTCATGAGCGGGTGGTTTGAATTCAGGCATTAAGAATCATTAAATATCTTCGTAAGGAGTTAATTTCGGTAATTTTCGTTGTGTGCATCGTGTTTAACGTAAAATTTTGATTAAGAAACATGTATCAGAATGCTGAAATTCGTACCTTGTCTAGTGGTCCTTTGAAACGTAGACGTTTAAAAGTGGTTCCATTGGGTTTCTCGTTAAGTTTACATAAAAAAGCACCCCTTAGAGTTTATGATACGACCCTGGGAAAAAACTTCGGTCATATGAACCGAATCTACGGTGTTCAATATCGGTCGAATTGTTCGGTTCATGCGACCGCTCACTCGGTTCTGGGAACCATATCTTCGGTTCGTGCAACCGAGCTTTGTCGTTAGTTTTTTCGGTTTGAATGTTGGTTTGCATGAGGCGAGGATGTCGTTCTCAAAACCGAAAGAGTGGTTACATGAACCGAGCAATACGGCTGATATTGAACCCTGTGCATTCGGTTCATATGACCGAAGTTTTTTCGCAGCGGAGGAGTAAAAATCAAAATTTGTAGTATTACTATAAAATTTGTGTAAGAACAAGGATGTGGTCGGAGCATGTTGACCTAATAGATGAAGAGGGACGAGCTAAAATTTCTAAGACCGGACAACCCTTTTGGGTTCGTCCTGGACGACCGCCTAAGAAATGGGTAGAAAGCCGGCTCTCCTCTCCTAAGGATGATTGAATTGTTGCTGTTTTTATTAATTTGACGAGTCCTTTTAGTTTAATGATTTTTGCTTTTTATAATATTTATACGATTTGATTTAATGAGCTTGTCACTAGATGGTCCTAGATGGTCTGACATAAAAGTCTATGCCCTAGTCACTCGTAGAGGAAGAAAAATATTAAGAAGAGGACTCAATAATGTCATGCGCAACCTCACTGTGCGCCGCCGTGTATTCAGTTGTTGCATCTTTTATTTTTAAATTTCGCACTGTCTCTATATGTAATGTTTTTTTCATTATCATGGCGTGAACTAGTTTTCCGTTCCGCACGAATTCGAGTTTTCATTATTCATGGATAAAATGGACGCAATTATGCGAGGTGAATCTATGTCGTCACTTTTTTGTCGAAAAGACGCACAAATATTTTCTTGTGAACCTCAAAAACCATGGATCCATACGGATACCGGGGCTCATCCCAAAAGATGTTACGTCAGATTAGTTACGGAACCTCACAGTATACGGCAAACGGGACTTTGGTGCCAAAAAACTAGGAACTAGATTTTTTGCGCAAAAGTTGAAAGAGGTGTCAAACCTACATTTCACCCAAAAAACGCCCAAAAATGTCAAACTAATAACCCAAAGTTGTGACAACTTGAGGCTTGTATGTCGGAAAATGAGGTTACGAGCGAAAGCTCGTCAAAATTTCAACCTGTCATGCTCGGGGTCTGACGTATTGTTTTGGAGTGCACCTTTACGCTTGACTCTAGCACAAAAATGAGACCAAAATTTAGCAAGTAACTTTTTGAAAAATATTGTGGAATGCTTCCATAGATAATTAAAATTCCAAATTTTATAACGAGGGTGACAGAGGTCAGTCTCAGGAAAAATTTGAAATAGATGATATGTATTAAAATGCAAGTGCCAAAAAACGCATTTCTGCTGATTAGACTGTTTTTACCGCATTTAAAACAAATACTTCCCTCTGCAGATTTCGATTGTTTGCTGCTGTGGGTTTAAATATTAGAGCCTAACACACAGCGGAGCGGCTTGCTGCCGGCACTAAATGCGCACTGGCGCCTACAAACCTAAGTGGAAACTTCACGCATTGCGCAATGCTTGAAGTATCCACTTAGGTTTGTAGGCGCCAATGCGCTGGCCTGTCGGTCTCCCGCCTCGCCGCCGCAGCATACCACGGCGCCTCAAGCAACTGTTTCACAACAGATGTGTTGCGCAGTATCATACGAAATTGAAGGCGCTAGAACATGTTAAGAATGACAGTCATCTTTTAAGAGTGCGGAGCTTTCCTCTCAAAATGAATCAAGATACTAAGGCACAAAAAGAGAGCGGCCGCCCAAAAATTCACCAAGTCCTAGCATCCGGTATTAATAATGTTTAGTATAATTTTTGGATTTCATTAGTGAAAAAAGTGAGAAACAAAATCAATGCTATTTTCACCTGATCATATATGATGGACAGTTTGTTGACTGTAGATCGTAGTGTATGTATGACTGATATTAATCCAAAATTGCATCGATTGTTATCCTTGAAGAGTTTATTTTCCAATTTGATTAATAACCAAAGAAACTTCGTTGTAAAAAGCAGCAGGGGCTTCTCTCAGGCATATTGTGGAGATAAGTGCATACATTTATGGCTGCTAAAACCAAACGTGATTCCTTTTATTCTCTCCATGGTGCATCACTTTTCAGGAAAAGTGATCTTTTAAGAAAGCCGGATTTTTCAGACAAAATCAAACTGATGGAGAATTTGGAAGTGTAACAACCGGAGGTGACGACAAAATCTGTGAGAAATTAAAGTCACCTGCTCCCTTCTAACTTGATGGACCGGTCATTTAAAATCGAGTACTGAACGAGAAAATGGAGTCTACTAATCAGTTCACCTTCTTAAATTGACAATGCGCCGGAATTTCTTGAAAAATCTACACTTCAACGGTTAGAGTAGACGAGAGCTAAACTGCCTGAGCTGACAAAGGATGAAAAAAGAAACCCACTTTGCATTTCATTAGCGTGCTCTCGCCTTCCTTGAACACGGAAAGCATGGAAAAATTACGTGTATATGACACTATTCAAGGCGGAGACGACCAGGCAAGGCCCTTTTGACGTGAAAAAAGCGGGGGAGTTGTTCGGATTGTGCTAGACTCCTCCGCGACTATGCCGTGCGCCGTACTAAGGAAGAACGTCGTATGTGCCGTTGGACGGTGCCAAATTTACTCCCGTAAATTACGATTTTTTTTCTTTGGAAACTTAAATATATTTTTGTTTCAATTTTTTAGATAATTTTATGCGCAATTTTATCTACAGTAACTGAAAATTGTATGGATAATTGAATCAGTGAGTTCGAAAACACACCGACTCGGGTTTTTTTCGATTTTCACTTTTTTACGGTTTAGTAACACTTATGGATAGAAGCATCTGCACGCAAAAGGAAATTTCAAAATTGCAATTGGAAGTGCTCAAAACAGCGACGGGAAAAGGGAAGAAGCGAAGTATTTCATTGGACATACCAATTTTTGGCTATTTCAAGGGAAACGGGTGACCATCCGATTTTATGGTTTTCTTTTTTCGGTTCAGTATACCTTGTACCAACAAGTTATATAAATATTCAAGCGTTATTCAGGTAGAAAAATATGAATTTTTCAGGGCAGACTATGAAAAATCAGTATCTGAAAGTCGGTGAGAACGAAAACACACCAACTAGGAAATTTTTAAACGCTTAATTCTCTGTCATCAAACATGGTGCATTGATTTTAACTTTGTGCTTTACAAAGTCTCTAAGTACTTGTCCTTTGGCACCAAAAATGTTTTTTCTTAAACTAACTTTTTCGCCCGCTGCGCAGTTTTAGGCGTTTCCTGAACAATTTTTTTTTCCGAGTTTGTGTGTTTTCAAACTCACCGATTCAATTATGAATAGCTATCGTGAAAAATATATATTTTATTGGGAGGAATTTGGCAACTTTCGAATGTTCATACGGCGTTTTTCCTGAGGACGGCAGCAACTCCTCCGCGACTATGGTTGCGCGGTCGCCGGGCCGCAGCTTGATTAATGTGCGCCATTATAACCTCCGCACTTCTGACGACAAGAATTACTCTTTCATTAATCTCCACCTCGTTTATTCTATTTTATTTAGGGCAGTTCATTTTTGTAACGCCGAGCATCAATAGACCGCGTTAGCTCGAATCGCTCCGCTCCCAAGATTCGCGGATTAGGATTCCTCCTCCGAGGAGTCTAGTTAAATCGCCTTCAAAATGCCAGGTAGGCATCAAGCTCTGCATGCGAGTAGTGAAGGTCACCTACTTGAGGTTTCAATGAATCGCTATGCGTCAATAGATCACGTGAGCTCGAATCGCTCTGCTCCTAAGAATAGCGGATTAGGATTCCTCGGAGGAGGAGTCTAGTCAAATCGCCTTCAAAACGTCAGGTAGGCACCACGCTCTGCACGCGAGTAGTGAGAGTCGCATATATGAGGTTTCAATGAATCGCTAAGCGTCAATATACTGCTATTAGTGTGAGATGCTGCATCATGATGAATCGAAGATTAGAATTCCCCTATTGTAGAGACTAGCCAGAGAAAATCCAAACGGAAACCATATTTAAAAGTATGCGGGCTATCAAGAGAGATACTTCTCCTTAATACGCTCCTCGGAGGCGTCTGGTTAGATCGCCTTCAAAACGCCAGGTAGGCATCAAACTCCGCACGCGAGTAGTTAGAGTCACCTATATTATATGAGGTTTCAATGAATCGCAAAGCGTCAATGGACTGCGATTAGTGTGAGATGCTGCATCATGACGGATCGAAGATTAGAATTCCCCTATTGCAGAAACTAGCCAGAGAAGATCCAAACGGAAACCATATTTAAAAGTATGCGGGCTATCAAGAGAGATACTTCTCCCTAATACGCTATCCCCTTTAATTAGCGAAAAGCACTTTTGTAGGAGGGAATGGAGGATTGGTGGAGGGGGGTCACGTGAACCGCTTTTAAATCTTTTACTCCGAACATTTCCGGGTCGGACGATCTTAAGTCTAATTTATGAGCGTCATAAAACGTAATTAAGTAGGTAGCTAAGGGCTAAGTGTGCTCATTAAATTTATTGAATAAGTTTCCTAAAAGAAGAGGACTCGTTGCAACCCATTATACCTGTAAAAATCCCCGATTCCATAAACGAAGGCCGAGTTCCGAAATTATTTATTTCATTCGATAAAGTTGCATTGTTATCATTATATTCATTGTGATTAAATTGTTCTAAATATTATGGATGACATTAGGTTGCTGTAATGTCCTTTACGTATTTTCCATGTATGATGCAAAGCAGATTATTGGATTTAATTTTGCAATTGGACGTATTTCTGCCAAACGAAACTATGTTCATTAAGACATGAGCCCTGAGACCCATAAGAATATATGCATAACAGGGCTCATGTCATAGTGTATAAAGTTCCGTTTAGCAGAAATACGTCCAATTAGAAACTGCGGTCACTGGCTCTGTTCAAAAACAAAGTATGGAACCCCTGGTTCCCCCGTATACTTATGAAGTTTTACGAATGCGAGATGGAATCAGTATTTCCTAATTGCAAAATGTAGTCCAATTGGACGTATTTCTGCCAAACGGAACTATGTGCATTAAGACGTGAGCCCTGAGACCCATAAGAATGTATGCATAACAGGGCTCACGTCATTATGCACATAGTTCTGTTTCGTAGAAATACGTCCAATTGTTCTTAGTAACTTAGTGCCCACCATTCTGCACCCTTATTACAGACCTGATAGCCAAGTTTGGGCAGACGCGCACCTTTGATTATGGTATTTTAAGTTAGTGCCGTATTCTTAAGCGTTCCTCAATTAGCTCCTTTTCACATGACTTGCTTTATTAGGTTTCAAGACATTCCGTCCATGATTTTTTGCACGCGTACCTGTTTTGACCAGTAGTTAACGTCCAGTAATAAGCAACAGTGACTTCCCTAGTAGCATGATTCACTTTCCCCTTCCTGACAAACGTATAAGGAATTAATACCGGTTATATAAGCACCATTTTAACTAAAGTTTTTATATCGTGTATATAAGTTTTATATAAAATGCCCATGAAAATAATTATTCATATTTTCAGAAGATAACGTTTATATAAAATTTATATAATTCAGGAAGGGTTTTTATAAATTTTCTTTATACGCATAGTATCCTTTTGCTTAATTTGCTTAATATAACTGTTATATAAATGACCTGAATGACTTTAACGTAAACCTATCTCATTTTCATGAATGATGATGATGATCTCATTTCAATGAACACCCTCGACTCACAGACTGCGTGGGATAGGTATTATTAGAGGTATTAGTGGCTCCGAGACGAGTTAAAAGGGGATATTTCGGCACACAATCCGAGGAGCCCTGTTACCTCAGTTGGTAGCGTGTCTGGCTCATAACCCTGCCCAGTTAGACAGCAATATTTTAAAAATATTTTAAAAATATTGAAATTTAATATATTTTTAAAATGTTTTCATGTATTTTTAAAATATTTTCAAAAGTACTTTTGAAATACAATCAATGAATATTTTTAAAACATTTTAAAAATATATTAAATTAAAATTTTTAAAATAATATTTTATAATATTTTTAAAGTATATCATAATTATTTTTGTTAATATTTTAAAAATATTATTAAATATTATTTTAAAAATTTTAATTTTTTTTAAAATGTTTAAATTAATATTATAAAAATTTAAAAGAAAAAAGGAAATGATGATAATAATAAATAAATAACATAAATACATCGACATAAATTCAAACTAGAAAAAGGCCCAAATAATTAAAACTGGAAAAAGACGCAATTATAAAGTTTAAAAAAATAGAGAGAGAGAGAGTTAAAAAAATGAGAGTTAAAAAAAATAGAGAGAGTTAGAAAAATGATAGTTAAAAAACATGATAGTTAAAAAAAAGAGAGAGCTAAAAAATTGAGAGAGAGTTTAAAAAAAATGAAAATGAAAAAATTACATCATGAAATAAAAAACAATAAATAAATAAATAAATAATTAATAATAAAGTCTGGTAAAATATTATAAGAATCCGTCAATAAACAAACATATTACGGACTCAGAGGCCTGCGATAGTTAAGAGATTGAATTTAGGGGCCCATCCATATCAAGCCTGGCTGGTCTGGTGGTAAAGTACTGGACTTCGGATTGCAACTCCATCCCGAGGCGTGGGTGCTAATCCCGACTAGGACGCCGCGGATTTAAGGTAGGTCACAACTCTACGATGATCCACCACCTGGTAGTAACGCATATGAAAACTTGCACACTTCATAACTAGAGTGCGCTACCAGCCAGGAAGAATAATGAAAATTCATTTTATACACTGTTTGAATTTGGTTATATAACTTTTATACTAAGGGTTACATAAAAAGCTTATTTATAATGTAAACTTTTAACTAAAAAACTTTACATCCATTACATAAACAATGAATATTCTTTAGCTTGTGGTTATTTACAGTTTATACTTTTAAAAACAAATTTTTTATATAACTCTGCTACTAGGGTTGGTTCAAGCATTACATTTTAGTCCGTACGTAAAATTATACTGACCAAATCGAAATGAGAAGATTGAGGTAGAAACAGGTGTTGTTATGGTAACTCATTTTTAAATGAAATTTTATTTTCACCTTTTGATTCATATTTTCAAATTGTCGTTGGTGAATATTTGGTTTTATTTCTATCCTTAAAATTTTCCATATAAAATATACCGTTTATATTCTTTTTTTTAATTATTATTTTAAATGAAAATATGACTTCATTTTAAAAACATTTACATTTTTAAAACGTGGCAAATATTTGTAAAACCTTTTTCAAGCTATGTCACTGATATAAAAATAAATAATAATCAATTAATATCAATGAGCTATGGTTGTGTTGAAAAAAAAAAAAACTGTACAAAAATGAATACAAGAACAGGAAATAAACCAAGAATAACGCAATCTTTGGTTTTATCCCATTTGCACACCGATCTTTTACAGTCATATACGTCCAATTTTGAGCGTTCAGACCACGCTGTAGCACAGTAAAAGCACAAAATATGTAAAAAAAAAATAAAGTGTTTTGGAAATCATTCAAGTTGACGCGGGAACTTCATAATTACGAAGTACACATCATATATTCCTTAAATACATTTTTTTTTTTTTCATCATTTTAAATGAGAATAACCCATGCAGAGCGTGCAAACATTTCAACATAATGAGTTGAAAAACGCTGACTCCGCGAGTTTAAATATTAGAGCCTAACTCACAGCGGAGCGGCATGCTGCCGGCGCGAAGAGCGCACTGGCGCCTTCAAACCTAAGTGGAAACTTCACGCGTTGCGCAACGATTGAAGTATCCAGTTAGGTTTGTAGGCGCCAATGCCCTGGCCAGCCGCCCGCCGCGCCGCAGGCCGCAGCGTGCCACGGCGTCTCAAGCAACTATTTCACAACAGAGGTGTTGCACAGTATCATACGAAATTGAAAGCACTTCAACATATTAAGAATGACAGGCAACTTTTAAGAGTGCGGAGCTTTCCTCGCAAAATAAATCAAGATACTAAAAAAAAAGAACGCATAAAAAGAAAGCGGTCGTCCAAAAACTCTTTAAGTCCAAGCATCCGTAATTAATAACGTTAAGCATAATTTTTGGACTTCGGTAGAGAAAAAAGTGAGAAACAAAAACAACGCTATTTTCACTTGATCATATATGATAGCCAGTTTGTTAAAAGTGATCGTAGTGTATGTATGACTAATATAGCTCATCTATATATGACTTAAACATTTCGGGGTGAGTTCTAGAGACATTCTTGTCAGGAGACTTTCTGTAAATTAGTTGGGTTGAATCACATTTGCTAAACCTATTTCTTAACACGTTTTTCATAAGACGTTAATGGGTGAATCTAAATTTTCTAAACATAAATTACACTGTAACAAAGATAACAGTGCCGAGTTTTTAAAGTGCCGACGCACAGTGGATCGAGTCAATCAGAGAAGTCGGACGTAAAAGTTTTGACTGAAACTGCAAATTTTGATGTTTATTTCGTCACATTCTACTTTTCGAGGAATGCGTTCCGCAGGAAATTTCACGAAAAAACCAATGGCACCACTTTTAGAACCTCAAAGTTGTGTATAAACGGATTTATAAGCGTTTAAAGTTTCCAAATTTTGTCCGATCTCTCCTATTGGCTCGATCCACCGTGCGGTGGCTGAAGTCAAGAAATGCGAATCCAACGGACTAGCCATCGATTTAAGCATCGCTGAACTTGTGAACTTGCCACGGACGACGTTCGTTGTGGCCGTCAATGCAACAATATCCGATGAAAATACGAGAGAATTTTTCCTGCTCGCCGAAACATGGCGACGACGCTTCTGGTGGAACGAATCGCGACGGATTAACTGCTGATTAATCGCTCCTTTACTTTCCTCCAGCCCCTCCCCCAATCCGTCGCCCCCCTGCCCCGAGGGCCGAGGGGTCTTGAATATTTCCCCGGCACCGGGTGAGGGTCAGTCCATTCTCTGCGGGTTTGAAAAGTTTCGGCACACGTGTGCTTGAATAATTGAGCTCCTTTTTTCTCCGCCGCTATCGTATCTTGACCGGAAAAGCGCTGCGTTTCGAAAAAAAAGCGGTTGCTCCAACCCTTTAAGTCGCGATGTTCCGAACGATGGTTTTAATTTTTTCAGACACCGTCGTGCCAGTTTTTATGTAAAATGTTGTTTTTTTTCAATGGTCGAAAAATCTAACAATGGATTGCTGAGAAAATTTACAAATTTTCTTGGTAGTATTTTCGAGAGAACGAATTTTTTCCTTTCCCATCTCTTCATGAAAAAATAAAAGACTCAAGCAGAATTAGGGTCGTTCGAGGTCAAATCTAAAGCCAAATCTAATATATTGATAGTGGAGCATAGAAAAGTGTTACTCGACAATGTAGGGACATGGATGCATTTAACACGGAGAGTCGTTTACCTTTTCTTGTTGCGTTTGGTAATGAATCATCATCAGGCGAATCTGAGCGTTGACATTCGAAAGTACACGGTTAAAAATGTTCGTACACTGTGTTAATTTGTGTACTTATCTTTGTGTCGATCGACTCAAATGACTCGGTTGCTCAACACAATTTTGTGTTAAATCGACCTATAACGTACGTTACTCCAAGACATCGGATCATTAAGAAATCGTCCTGCCGACTTTAGGTTCTCTTCTTTTCCTCCCTGTACTCGGAGGTTAATTGCGACTTGCGGATGGTTAGCGCACTGGATTTACCTCCGATGCGATCCAGTGTGGAACCTGGCTGCTCATTTTTAACAAGGTCGCCGATTTTCAACACAAAGATTTGGTCACCTTAACCATGAGATTTACTTGATACACACAAAACACAACCAACAGCTTGTGTTACTTCGTGTTTTACTTCCCATCCTATAACATAATATTTTTGTTACTTATTCTAACTATGTTACTGTTACATCCGCCTAAAATACCTGCGGGCTGATGATTGGAATTGATGGATTAAGCTATAGATAAACAATAAGACAAACAGAAATGGAGGGATCCTATTGGTGGAAATGTATGGTTGTAATGACAAAAGAGGTAGGTAATAGACTAACTAACGGCAACTCACGAGAGACTCTCTAATTGGACGTATTTCTATCAAACGGACCTAAGCGCCATATAGGGTCAGGAAGGTAGAGGGGGGCTTGGATTGGCGGCGAAATCGGGCATCCGGCTCATTCCGTCCTGTACTCGAAATGCTTTTTCATGGCTTTTAGGTCCGTTTGACAGAACGCACTATCTGGGATTCTAAATTCCTCAAAAGGAACTCAAATTGGCGCTTAGTTCCGTTTGATAGAAATACGTCCAATTAGTCAATCATTTTCTTCCTCAGTCCATAACAATAAACTTTTTCAACCAGTAAGATCGCTCAATTTTCCGTTTTTCTCCCTTGTTCGTAGCTTTGTCTATCAATTTTAACACTCCGTTCGGTGTCAGGGTCTCTAAAATGCATCGTCTCCGACTCGGCAACGCTCGGGTGTTGATGTGGCGTTGTTCGGGAGCCCGGGCGAATAATCCGGTAAATCCGGCCTTGTTGCCCGTGCGGGTTCTCGGGCGCCGGGGCTGGAGGCGAGCTTTGATGGCTCGACATATCTCTTTGCGGCCCGCGTTTCCGTACTCGGAGCAATCACCTGCAATTTCATCGGGGCAACCGGGCCGGTGCATAATTCACGGAAACCGCGAGATTAAAAAAAGGAGGGGCCGCGCCCGGGAAAAACAGCTGCAGATTACGTAAGAATTACTCGCCCGCTTCCCGGCTCCCGCCTCAGGAGCCGCCATAAAGTTTGCACGCAGCGGGGACGCCGCCGCTCCCGCGCCGCACAGTGGGCCGAATCGATCAGGAAAGTTGGAAATGACATTTTTGGCAAAAACTGCAAATTTCTACGTTAATGGTGATGTTGCATGTGTGAGGAATTTGCGATTTGACTGTTGATTCTTATGTAAAAGTTCGCGAAAAACACGATGGTGCCACTGGTTTTCTCTGAAATCAACTCCCAAGCTCAAAAAAGTTCTCAAGTTGAGGCCGAAATGGAGGGGATATCCCACGCTATCCTGAGAGCCCACCTCTACATCCAGACAAACTCTCCATGCATAGATAGAGAGCAAATACATTGACAGGGCTGCCACTTTATTTGGGGGCTCTAAAACTGAAAACACGGCAACCCTGCTAATGTATTTGCTCCCTATCTTTGCATGGAGAGTTTGTCTTGGTGTGGAGGTGGACTCTGAGGATAGCGTGGGATATCCCCTCCATGTTGGCCTCAACTTGAGAGCTTTTTTTGAGCTTGGGAGTTGATTCTAGAGAAAACCAGTGGCATCATCGTGTTTCTCGCGAACTTTTACATAAGAATTAACAGTCAAATTGCAAATTCCTCACACATGCAACATCTCCATTTTGTGGCATGTAACAAAGTGGAGAGATGGTGCTGGGTCCACACCATTTTGCGGTTAAAGTAAAGTCATGTGCAGAGAATGACTGATACCAGGTTGCCGAAGATGGGGTTCGAGTGGGTCTCCCCAGGTAGGCAACGGAGCCAAACGGTGAGTAGAGGGCATCCGTGAAGAGATAGAAAGATGACAGCTTCCAGAGGATCTCTACTATGACAGATTCCTGTGGCGGGTAAGCGTCGCAGAGCGCCCTAGCGCGCCGTAAAAGCGGCTCATACATACAAGTAAAGTCAAAAGGTTTTAAAAATTTTAATTAGAGTCAAAAAAATGTGTTTTGACCTCCAATGAGTTCCAGTACAAGACTGAGGGGGGTGACTGAGACTGAGGGGGGTGACTGAGACTGAGGGGACTGAGCTTGCGCAAGCTGCAAATTCCAACGTAAGCTGCCTAAGTAGAACACCCCCCTCCCCTCAGTCTAATGCTGGCACTCATCAGAGCTGAAAACAAATTTTTGTTTGTCTCTAATTGAAATGTTTGAGACTTTTTGGTTTCGTTTCCCCCGCGAAATGGTGTGGACCCAGCACCATTTCTCCACCGTGTTACATACAGTTCGGGCCGTTTCTTACTGTTTTTCTCCTTTTACTTGTTGAATTTTAAGGGATACGTCTGGTAGAAAATCTTACGAGAAAATCACTTTTAAAACCTCAAAGTTTCATACAAACGGTGTTACAAGCTTTTAAAGTTTCCGAATTCGGTCCGACTTCTCCCATCGACTCGATCCACTGTGCGCCGCGCCGCTTCTCGGAAGTAATTCCGCCACGCCGCATGACGCAATTTTCAAAGGAGGCACGCCACCCTGCAGTGCTCCTGTTGTGCCGAAAAATGAAACGCGGTTTAGTCACTGAACCGGGAGGTGCAATTCCATTCGTGGTTCAACTGGACGTAATCATGCGAAAAGAACCATTTTAAAATTAATTAAATAAAAAAAAAATTTAAAAGAAAATAAATTAAAGAAAAAATCCGTAGCACGGAAACCCCATGGACATTGTACCGATTGTTTTGATTCAGTTGTGCAGTTCCTTTTAACATAAATTCGTCAATCCAAGGGACACGCCTTCTAATCTTTAACCCTCTAAAGCGAGCCGCTTGTGTTGTAAACCGATTTGCAACAAACGAAATTTTGACGTGGTAAGCCCATGATAACGTAACCCGTTTTTCTTTACTGAAATAAAAAATAATAAAATAGGAAAATCAAATGCTGTAAATTGATTGGCAACATTCATGTGTGAGTGCTTCTTTGTGTGGTCCAGTCATCATGGTTATGTCGCAGGCAAATAGTGGAATCAAGCATTTTCTCGAATGCCTAGGCAGATAGTTAAATGACGGTCTACAAAATTTTGTGAACTTATGGCGAAGAGTTCACGAGTTTTCAATATTTTTTGGGAAAATAACTCATCAAACCTATGAATTCTTTCCATCCCTTTCTCTCTAATTTCTTCTCATATTTTTAAATGTTGAAATTCTAAAAATTCTGTATTTTATGACATGCTGAAAATTTCGAGATGAGTGTCTGTTTAGGAGCTGAAAATCGTTCAAAATACTTTTGTTTGATGCAAATTTTTACCAAAATGTTTTTCTTGCAGAAGCAATCAATTATTTTGTTTAAAATGAGAAAAATAATCAGAATTTCAATCTCAGTTAAAATATTTGACTATTTGCCCAGGCATTTGAAAAAATGCCTGATTTTATTTACCATTTGCGACAGTTATACTGCAACTGCGTAAAAAGTACCCGTTATAGTTATACACTTGGATACTTATAATTAAAACTACGCCACAAATCGTGCGTTTCGGAATGTGATTTACCTATACTTTCCTGATGTCCTAAAGGTGATTCTTGAGCGATTCTACCTGTAGGAACTCTTCTCGGTTAACGGTATCTTTTGTTTGCAACGGACCCATTATTTTAGATTGCCATTAAATATGTATTACGGATGAGAATTGAATTTGCAGCATGCCTGGAACTCCACTAACGGATAAACCGGCTCTACAGACCGACTCCGTTGTTCCGGCTTCCGGATCCGAGAAATTGCAAACTTCACCGAAATTGCGCCCACGCTACGTTCCGAAAGCAGATGCAAGGCATCTTATCAGCGCCGTGAATTTTAATACCACCGCAAGAAGTCGTTTGCAATGCGCTCAAAAGTCGATTCTGAAGTCGTAAACAACGTCGGACAACGGAAAAACGTCGTAACAACACTCGGATGATGTTGTCAGATTATTTCGAAAATCAAGAAATTCCTAGAAAGTTCATGCACATCTCTCTTTGAAATTTCTAGAGCACTTTTATTAACAAATCTTTTTAAAAATTTCAAGGAAAAGTAATATAAAAGTCTGTCCGGAAAAAAAGAAGAAAAATAGAATAGAAAAGAAAATTTCGAGATGCAAATTGCATTTAGGCTAATCACGGTTTACTGTGTCTATCTAATGGACGTATTTCTGCCAAACGGAACTATGTGCACTAAGACGTGAGCCCTGAGATCCATAAGAGTATATGCAAAACAGGGCTCACGTCATAATTCACTTTGTTCCGTTTGGCAGAAATACGTCCTAATAACCTACCAACACGATACATAGTTGGTTATAACGCCTTGATGCAACTATTCGTGCCCGACGGATGGCCATGTGGCATCTGTCAAAATGAAGGCGCTTTAATGTTCCTCACACTCATCTGGTGACGCAATTGACTTTCCAGAGAGTAAGTGATTACGCACAAGAAAAGGGGCATAAGCTCACAATAGTAAAATTTTCAATACAACTTTTTCTGTCAAGTAAGGTTTTAATGATAGTTTCCCTGTGCAGATATAGGCGTTTTTAAATGAGCCAGAAACAGTACATCCTTATTGCAGAACGTACTTCACTTCTTTTTTTTAATTTATGTGCATTATTCCCTTAAATTTTCCCATAAATTTATTCTACCCTTACAGCTTCAACCGCGAAAACCGTGATGAAGACCGCGACTACAAGCCGAGTGACTTCACACGGCCCTCGGGCAAGGAAGAGACGCGGGCCTTTCACGGGCTAGCAACCTCAAAAATCCAGCACGAAGTTGAACGCACTCTGCAATACTGCTGTGCTAAGGAAAAACGCCGTAAGAGCCTTTAGACGTTGCTAAATTCCCTTTGATAAAACACGAATTTCCTGGTAAGCTAATGAATATTTTCCCTCCAATTTGTCAGATAATTCTGTTCGCAATTCCACCGAAAAGTCCAACAAATTTCAAAGGAAAATATTTATAGCTTTTCTCAAAAACGAAAGTTTTCTTGGAAGAAATTTGGCAACTTACAAATTTTCATACGGCGTTCTTCCTAAGCAAGGCAGAATAGAAAAGAGAGGAAAAACATGAAACGAAAAAAAACGCGAGGGACAGATTCCGCGAATAATTCTCGATCGAGCACGCCATGAAAACACTCCCTCGCACTCACACCAGCGCACAGCCGTATCAAACACACCGGAAAAAACACTCACACGCGGAAGCACATGTTAACGAACTACTTCCACAAGTGCTTAAGAACTCGCTTTTTCACAGTCCTGAGTAGTTTCGCGTTGCAACAAGCGGTATGAAAGAGCTTCGCTACTTAATTTCACCCTTTTTCTATCACCAGCCATCGCGATCCGATCCCTCGACGCGATATCTTATTGGGACGGATCCGTATCGATGAAGCTCTATCATAGCAGTGGCGTGGCGTGAATTTCGATAAATCGATTGTTATGCCATTTAAACCTACGGGAAAGGATCGATAAACAGGGTGTTCGCAGCGAACACCTTAATCGATTCTTTACCATAGGTTGAAAGGGCATAACAATCGATGTATCGCAATTCACGCCACGCCACTGCCTATCATGTAACGTAATAAAGCAATCTAGTTTGTTCGAAGGCATCGATTAAGCTCTCATAATCGACATTCGAGGAATCGAAAGAGATGTCAAACTCGTAATCGTAAATTGGTGACAGGATCGATAAACGATGAACGATTCCACGGCCCGAGTCACCGTATCCCTTCGGCAAAAGCATTACCCCCCCCCCCCTCAGGGCCCTCGTAGGGGGGGGGGGGCACTGTAGACTTAAATATCATTTTCTTTCTTCTCGTTCTCTCTGCCTTTTGGTGCAGCCCTTCGCCGTTACGTTAGTTGCCGCCGTTATATGCGTCTACAGGGTGTTGCTCAAACTCGCACGACTCTACGTGAGTTGTATACCGCCGCGTTAAGGAAGAATGCCGTATGAACCCTCAGGTGTTGTCAAATTTCCTTCGATAAAACACGAACTTTCTGGTAAATTTATGAATATTTGTCTCCAATTTTTTAGATAATGGAGATGTTGCATGTGTGAGGAATTTGCGATTTGACTGATGATTCTTAGGAAGAAGTTCGCGAGAAACACGATGGTGTTACTGGTTTTCTCTGAAATCATCTCCCAAGCTCAAAAACAGCTCTAAAATTGAGGCCAAAATGAAGGGGATATCCCACGCTATCGTGAGAGTCCACTTCTAAATCAAAACAAACTCTCCATGCATAGATAGGGAGCAAATACATTAGCAGTGATACCGTGTTTTCAGTTTTAGAGTTCCCAAATAATGTGGCAGCCAGCTGTCAATGTATTTGCTCCCTATCTTTGCATGGAGAGTTTGTTTTGATGTAGAGGTGGACTCTCAGGATAGCGTGGGATATTCCCTCCATTTTGGCCTCAACTTGAGAGCTTTTTTTGAGAAAACCTCTATTGTGAAATAGTCGCTTGAGGTGCCATGCCGCGGCACGGTAAGCGGGCGGCCAGCGCGAGACGCGCATTAGCGCCTACAAACCTAAGTAGATACTTCTAACATTGCGCAATGCGTGAAGTGTCCCTCTAGGTTTGTAGGCGCCAGTGAGCCTCTCACGCTGGCTGCACGCCGCTCCGCTCTGTTTGGCTCTAATATTTAAACTCGCAGAGTCAGCGTTTTTCAACTCATGATTTTGAAATGCTTGCACACTCTGCATAGACTATTCTCATTTAAATTGATGAAAAAATATGTGTATTAAAGGAAAATATATTGTGTATTCTGTAAATATTAAGGTGATTCCGTGTCAAATTTAATGATTCTCAATGCCCTCTAATTTTTTCTTTCATATTTTGTGCCTATACTGTGCTGCAGCGCAACAAAACGCTCAAAATTGGACGGATTTGATTCTAACAGATCAATGTACAAATGTGTTAAAACGAAAGATTGCGTGCTTTTTGGTTTTTCCCCTCTTTTATTCATTTTTGTTCAGTTCCTTTCAACACACGACTCATTGAGATTAATATCGATGCCATCGCTTGAAAATGTTTTACAAATGATTGCTAGGTTTTACTAAGATGAATTACAAGAAGAAAGTAACATTTCATTTCAAAAATGAGGTACCGTATGTAACAACACCTCCTTCTCTTTAAATTTTCTCATTTCGATATTGTCGATATATATGTAATTTTAAAATCGGACTTAAATATAATGCTCGAACCAAACCACTGTTGCTTATTTTACGCATGGATGCAAACTACTGGACAAAACAGGTGCGTGGACAAAAAATCGTTGACGGAATGTCCTGAAACCGGGAAACTTGAAAAAGCGTGTTACAAACTACGCAGATTGCGCGCTAAGGAGTGGATCTCAGACTTTTCTGACGAGTCCAACGTGATTTTCGAGCGAATTTACACTTTAGAAGTATATTCAGTTGGCTGTATCTCTTGTTCGCAACAGACCCATTTTAGGATATTCAATGTGTTCTGCATGTCAATTGTTTCCGGAGCACCCTGTGCCTATCGCTTCCTGGGCCGGGCGTTCGGTATCTTTGTTGTGCTTGCGAGTTGCGGCCGTAGATTCTCATATCTGCATCTCGTCGCGCGTTTCGTTTTCCGATTGAAGTGCCGTCTCCGTCGTTCTCGTCCTCGTCGCGGTCGTAGAAGTAACGACTACCGCGATTGGGATCGGCCGTAAAATCAAATGGCGAGTTCGGGATTCATGTGATTTCTTTCCTGTGATTCCTGTCGACACCGCGTCGATTGCAACGTTAACCCACTTCCAGATGGAGGGCTCGCTAATGCATCGCTAGACAGGGCCAGGATTAAAACATTACATGATACGGACTGAAGCGTGTAACATTTTCTGGGTAGGCAACTATTCGTGCTCTATTATTGTGTTTTGCCTACCTCGTAAATTGAAGGAAATTTTTAAAGCTAAAATTTTTGACCATGATTATGCTCAGGGATGGGCCTGTTGCAAACTTCACCTAGAGCAAAACGAAGAGTAGTTGCTGAAAGTAAAGGTCTCAAAAATCACGATGAGCGCACTGGGAAAGTCTGAAATACACTCCTAAATGAACCACTAGACAAGCTACGAGGATAGGCTTTCTGATACATGTTTTTTTAACCAAAATTTAACGAAAAACACGATTCGTGCAACGAAAATCACTGAAATTTGCTCCTAACCAAGATATTTAATGTTTCTTGTCGCGTGAATTCAAAACTCCCTCCCATGAACACACAATGGTCTGTACACGTACGTCAGATTGCAAACTGAACGTTACAGTGGCAGTCTCTGCGACGCGAAAATATGCCAATCTCAATCCTGACGCTTTGGCTCAGCTATAGCAAATTGTTTACACTTGGAACAGTAAAGGGTGGAAAATGAACAATTTCCCATAGAAAAGCCTACCAAAACCGTTGAGGTGCGCGATGCGACTCGTGTAGAATATTGTGTTGCTTGTGACCGAACCATTTCAACTCCCCGTGACCAATGTAAAATTAAAACATTAATATCTCAGTTAGGAATTAATTTCAGTAATTTTTGATGCAAGCATCGCGTTTTACGTGAAATTCTGGTTCAGAAACGTGTATCAGAATGCTTAAATTCGTACCTTGTCTAGTAGACCATTAACCCAAATTGCCGGTTACTTTTTCTTCCCGGTGTAGATGTAGAATCGATAGATACCGATGATCTTATTCAAATTGACGAAGCTCCGAGTTGCCAACTTCATCCCTTCGGCTGCCCAGACCCCCTCCCCCCCCGCATCGAACGAGGGGGAGGCCTCTCCGCACCACTGACCCGACACAACCCCAGCGACCGCGACCCGCCTCGTAAACATGCAAGACGATGCCCCTCGCTTGCTCTCAAGGAGGAAACGCTGAATAATACAGGAAGTAAATACTCACCCGCGTTTACGAGCCACGAGTCCCTCCCCGAAATATGACTCCTAAAAGGGAGGGGGGCGGGTAGGATCGGGGGGGAGGAGGAGGGAAAAAGTGCGCTAAGAAATAAAACGCTCCTGCGACGACGTCATGGAAGGAACTCTAATAAACAAGGAGCGGATACCGCGGGGGTGGGGGGGGAGGGGGAGGGCATCGCGAAAATAATGGCTCATACATTAGGAGGAATGACACGTAAGATTACTTAAGAAGCTTCTCCGACCCGTCTTCGGCGAACGTCTTCCTTTCCCACCTGCCCCGTGTGGTTATACTTCCCGCGGGACGGCGGAGCAGGGGGGGAGGTTTTTATCAGCACGCATGGCTCTCATCTCATTGTTGGTACTTGATGCTCTGCCGATTCGGGTGATGGATTAACGGTGGAACTGTAAGTGCGGGCGCATCACGTCAGCCGGGAGAGCTTTTGGAAATCTTTATTGTGCGGCTTATCTGGGGCATCACGCGCCGGGCTCCCTGGATTATGACCGATTTCAACCGAACCGAGCCGCTTCCCCCCGCCCTCGGAAAAAATAATCGTAAAAAAGGGGATGAAGTTGCTAATCCACCGCTGTTTATCAGAAGTTTTACGGCTGTGTTATTTTATCGGAGATTTCTCGTGATTCGTCTGAACGGTTGTTTTTTTTTTTTGAGAATTTTGATCTTCTACAGGGGGGCGTTTTTCGGAACAATTTTGACGAGTCGGGTCGAAAAATCCAATTTTTGAATTTTTACGGAAAAATCTCTCGGGAAAACTCGTACCGAAAAAAAAGTTTTGAGTGGTATTCCTCATTTTGGGATCAAGAGAGGACCGTAAAGTTGCATTACGGTTGGCATATATACATCATAAGGTTAAACCGAATTTTGAATATCTTATCATAGACTTTTCTTGTTTTTAAATTTTTGAGGATGCGTCAGTGAGGCTTACTCAGAAATTTGGTGTGATAATAATTGTTTATGCCCAACTCAAATTTAGGGCGACTTGCGTGCGAACTTATTCTAGGAAAGGTACATCGGCGGTTGCAAACTTTCGATATAGAGGACTGAAACTTTTGTTTGAGCTATAACAAGCTTTTGGCGTAAATTCAAGCAGGGTCTACCAATGTATTCAAATAATAAACTGCTATGACATCTTGCGAATCGTTCAGATTGCTTATTATAAAGAAAATGATCAACTACGCCAAGAAATCAGCCTTTTAAAAAGTTGCGTGTCACATAACTAGAAATATTATTATTTCACACTGTTTAGGGGGAATTTGAATTGCCCGATCACAAAAATCACAACAAGGAAAAAAATAGGGTAGCCGACACAACTAGAGGCTAGTTAAAAATAAAAGCGCAAGCTACCGTGCGGTAGTTACGAGAACTACCGCGGTGGAGGTCACAACTAGCCCGGTAGTTACAAACTACCGGGCTAGAAACATTAAATATCTTGGTCAGGAGATAATTTCGATCAGCAATTTCCGTAGCGCGAATTTAGTTTCACGTGAAATTGTGGTTAAGTTACTTAGTTATTATAATTTTAAGACATTCAGCGACTCAGTTAAGGAAGATGTATGAGAATACTTAAATATATACGCTGTCTCCTGGTCCGTCCTGCTGTTTGTGATATTTTTAGAAGTTATGTAGTAAGTTATGTTTAGAAAATTTAGATTTGCCCAGTAACGTCTCATGACAAACGTGTTAGGAAATCGGTTTAGCAAATGTGATTCAACCCAATTAATTTACAGAAAGTCTCCTAACAAAAAAGTCTCTAGTACTCACCCCGAAATTGTTAAGTCATGTATAGATGAGTCATATCAGTCATACATACACTACGATCTACAGTCAACAAACTGTCCATCATATATGATCAGGTGAAAATAGCATTGATTTTGTTTCTCACTTTTTTCTCTAATGAAATCCAAAAATTATGCTAAACGTTATTAGTACCGGATGCTAGGACTCAGTAAACGTTTGGGCGGCCGCTCTCTTTTTGTGCCATAGTATCTTGATTCATTTTGAGAGGAAAGCTCCGCACTCTTAAAAGATGACTGTCATTCTTAACATGTTGGAGCGCCTTCAATTTCGTATGATACTGTGCAACACATCTGTTGTGAAACAGTTGCTTGAGGCGCCGTGGCACGCTGCGGCGGCCAGGCGGGAGACCGGCAGGCCATCGCAATGGCGCCTACAAACCTAAATGGATACTTCAAGCATTGCGCAAAGCGTGAAGTTTCCACTTAGGTTTGTAGGCGCCAGTGCGCAATTGCGCATTTAGTGCCGGCAGCACGCTGCTCTGCTGTGTTTTAGGCTCTAATATTTAAACTCACAGAGTTAGCGTTTTTCAACTCATGATTTTGAAATGTTTGCACGTTCTGCATGGATTATTCCATTCTTTCGATAAAATGTTTATTTTGGAGGAAAATTATGAATCAGTGGCAAAGAAGTGAAGTTGATTTAACATTCTGGATGTAAAAAAGTGCGCGAGAACTTTAAAAATGCTGAAATACCCGCCACAGCAGTTAGTTTTACATCTTGAAACTGCTAAAGTGACTGCTGTAGCGGGTAATTCAGCATTATATAAGTTCTCGCACACTTTTTTCACATCAAGAATGTTAAATTAACTTCACTTTTTTCCGGTGAGAAATTTCCAATAGCTTGAGGTAAAATTTCGAGAAAAATTATCAGAAAAGTTGGAAGAAAGATTTTTACAAATTTTCCCGAAAATTCGTGATTCACTAAAGGAACTTTGGCAACGCCTAAAGGTTCATACGGCGTTCTTCCTTTGCGCGGCAGTATAGGTGGGTGGACAAAAAAATTATCAGCTCAATTTCATTTCTGATTCCTCTCTAACCCCTCACAGGGACACGACGTAGAAAGCAGAGTACACGATGCCCAAAGATGGCTTGGTTATATTTTTTTCCTTCAAATTTTCTGAGAAGCAACAGACTTCTATTGTTTTGCATTTTTCGTTATCTCGGTCGTAATTTTGAAGTTTTTTCATCGAATTATCGTAGCGGTGAGGGTGATTTTTCGAGTCCAGAGAGTGTTTTGGAAGTCAAATCGCTTTGGAAACCTCCAGTAAGGGGTGCGCGAATCCCGGGAACAGAGCAGTCACAGGCACCAACGCGCCAAATGCGCCTAAAAATCGGCCATGGCGCCTAAAAAATGAAAGCTCTGCGCCAACGTGGCCCTTAAAAATCTGGATTTTCACAGGAAGTCACAAAAAGAAAGAAAAACAAATCTATTTGAATTGAAAAAACTCAGAATTTTCAGCACTACAAGTGAAAGCTTGCTTTTTCTATTCTTCACGATTTCATTCTTAGTGCCTTTGTCTTCCCGAAGGTACAGCTACTTACTAGTTCTGTTACGAAAACATCTTGCGTCTAACTTTTCACTAAATGCGCCGTAATATTTAGGCAAAAAGTCAATTTTGCCCCTAAAAATCTTCAATGGCGCCTAAAAATCGGGCTTGATGCGCCACATGGCTCCTAAAACTCAAAGGTGAGTTTTGAACACTGCAGAGCACTCTTGATTTTTACGTGAGTTTTTTTACACACCTTGTTCCTTGTTTACGTTTTTTGTGACGGTTCTAATGAAGTAGTGACACGAACCACACCAAGAGTATCTCGAGAATGAGGAAAATAAAGCCGCACGTACCCCCTTTCATCAGATCCATCATCTTTTCCCGCGCGCGGCCGAGAGAAAATAATTATTGAAACAGTCTTCAGTAAAAGGCCAAGTATGAGACTGCCTAACGCGCAGCGCAATATTGCCATATTTTTGGCGATTTTATGCCCCAGAAAGGCTAACTTTTACTTACAAAGGCTGTCCCGATAAAAACTGAGCGTTTGTTTTGTTGTGAGCGAACTATTGGAGACATCGAATGTGTCAGCTGCGCTGGTCACAAAATCTTGTTTATATTATTTCTATTATTTTATAAATATTTTATGTTCTAATTTTTAGACAGTTCATATTAAATTGCGAATAAAATTATCAAAAAACATGAAAGAAAACATAAGTTCCCCACAAAACACAGTTCATAAGTTTTCCAGAAAAGTCGTATTTTTTCAAAGAAATTCGGCAACATTTAAAGTCACGCGCTTTTCCTCAGCAAGACGGCAAACTGCCCTTACTTTTCAAAGTGAAACCTCTCCGCGGGCCCAAGTTTGAGGAATTTTTCAGAGATCTACGACGCCGGTCACAAGTGACTGCTTCCGCATCCGGGGGGGTTCAAGAAGGGGGCTCGCGAAGGGGGGGGAGCGTAACTTGAAACTTGGTCCTGGCGGCTCGTGATACGGGTCATCCTCAGGCCGGGGGGGGGGGGGGGGTCCGGGAATGGGAGGAGGGGGTCGGGACCGGCTTGGACATTCCTCTGACACAAAGCAAACTCCGACTCGGCACTCGCCTCGGCTCCCGGCCGTATTTTTATTGAAAAATCCCGTCCCTTTGGTAGGATGACGCTGTCCCTGCTAAGAAAGTGCCCTCGCTCTAAATTCGTCCACCTACAAGTTCCTAGTCTAGACGTATCAATTGAACTGGAGTGCTTTTAGAGTCGAAAAGTAAACATGATGGATTAGGTTAGGTTAGGTTAAGTTCAGAGATGATCAGGGCCGGATTAAGGGGGTGGCCACATGGGCCGTGGCCCATGGCGGCAAATTTTGCAATCTTATTGAATGTAGGTATCAAAAAAAGAGAGGAAAAAAATCGGATTCAGAAAATAAATTACAAATGAGAAAAGGCGACGAAATCTCTCATTTCCTGAGAGTGAAGGTATAGTAATTTCTAATTTTGTCGTTTTTCGGTGATACAAGAGACAACACCTTTAGTTAGTCGAGTCAAGAGAGAAACCAAACACGAAATTTGACCTGTAACGGAGCGGTGAGGCGGTCGGCATGAAACGCATAGCGCCTACAAGACTGCATGAATACTTCACGCATTGCGTCAAACACACTGCGGTAAGCAGCAGTCGGCTTGAAAGGCATAGCGCCTACAAGACTGCATGAATACTTCACGTATTGCGCCAAACAGTGTGGTCAGCAGCGGTCGGCGTGAAACGCATAGCGCCTACAAGACTGCCTGAATACTTCACGCATTGCGCCAACACAGTGCGGTCAGCGCGGCGGTGGAAATTAAAATTATTAACCACATTTATGTTTGTTCTTTCATAATTTTTTCGTTCGTTTTTAAAAATGGAAGGCCTTGTCCAAACAGGGATGGGTTTACGGAACTGAACTTTTGTTGGTGTTGACACGGCTTTCACAAAAAGTGTGCCCAACAGGAGTAAACGCGTTTCATACACCCCTCTCCCTCCGGCACGTTGACTTGATTGTTTTTCTAGATGGTATTCGACAGATCACACAGGTGAGATTATATTGATATCGATTGGTTCAATATGCACACAATATGATCACAGCCTCAAAAGTCAATTTAGAAATCTGAGGTAATGGGTCTCACGTGATCGAATTTTTATTCTCTCGAGTACCAAATGGCAATGAAAAGTGAAATTGTTAGGAATTTTCTCATTTTCAGCTTTTCCAAATTAAATCCTAAAATTTTTGTTCGAGGTTATGTTCTATTGTTTTGAACCAAACGATACATCAAACCATCGAATACGATCTATTGATGTTTCAAAACGAATGAGAATGGGGCGAAAAAATACAGGCGGCCCATGGGCGGCAAGTAGGTGAATCCGGCCCTGGAGACGATATACATACCGGGTGTCCGTAAAGTAACTGAAAAGTGGGTATAATTTTTGAACCAAAAAAGATAGAAGGTCGCGGTTTGTGGCATTCTTCATCATCCAGAGGGGGAAATTTTTCGATGGGGGGTTTTTCTTGGTGGACCCCCCTGGGGGGCCCCAAGGGAGGGCAACTTTCAAAATTCAAATAGCAACCCCCATTTTTTTAGACATGGTTAAAAAGAACTTAAAAAGACAAGAAAAATGACGCAAATAAAATTAAAATCGGTTCACTCGTTCAAAAGTTACAGCCGGTCAAAATTTTAAATTGACCACTTTTCAAAAAATCACCGTTGAGCTCCAAATTACCGAAAAAACAAAAACAAACCTGGAATGAAAAGTTTGAAAACTGCCCTTTAAGGCAAGGAAAAACAACTGACGTTGTCACAAGATTGGATGGCATTGTTTCAAAATAAAATTTCGGAAAATTCAACATGGCGGCAAATTTGAGGAAACGCGAATAATAAAAATTCCAGAAACTGTTATCTTTCAAATACCCTCTAGTTTAAGGAAATCAATGGTATCAACTTTTTTTCCTTTATTTGGCCAAGTAAGAGCAATAATTTGCTGACTTTAAAGTTGTCAAGCGGGACGCCTTCAATCGTTGGAGTATGCGACATCACATGCACAGGATTAAGTGTGCTGTCAAAAAATGAAGCCGATGTGAAAAAGCGCTCCTCCTTTGGGATGCTTTAGTAATGTTCAAGGTCCTCATCCTCAAAAAAGAAGAAAAGAGAAATTAAGCAATTTTTACCCACAAACTAGGTGAGCCAAAAAAAACATGGTATATCCTGATGGGGTAGGGGCGGTTGACATTTTTGACATTTCTCTATCTGAAAATTGAAAACGCAAGAATAATTGTGATTCTCTAATTCCTGGCACTCCAAGTTGGCAAGAAGGATATCTGCTACGCTTTCAATTCCGAAAACGCCGTTCTACTCATGATTATTATCTGAGTTGAGATTATCTTATTGACAGCCTCAACCTCACGATTTGAGGAACCGATATTTTAGGTAATATCTGATGCAATATCTGATCGGTAACACTATTTACGAATCTGAAATCAGTATGCTAAGTTCTCTTGATCATACTGCGTTCTGATTTAGTTGGCAATTACTATTGTAAATTTACTATTGTTTGCAGCAAAATGAAGATAACTTTGAACATTTGACGGAATAAAAGAGCATCAGGTATAAGAACTTCCACTTTAAAAAATAATAATAATAAAAAAATTGCTTAATTTCTCTTTTCTTCTTTTTTGAGGATGAGGACCTTGAACATTACTAAAGCATCCCAAAGGAGGAGCGCTTTTTCACATCGGCTTCATTTTTTGACAGCACACTTAATCCTGTGCATGTGATGTCGCATACTCCAACGATTGAAGGCGTCCCGCTTGACAACTTTAAAGTCAGCAAATTATTGCTCTTACTTGGCCAAATAAAGGAAAAAAAGTTGATACCATTGATTTCCTTAAACTAGAGGGTATTTGAAAGATAACAGTTTCTGGAATTTTTCATTATTCGCGTTTCCTCAAATTTGCCGCCATGTTGAATTTTCCGAAATTTTATTTTGAAACAATGCCATCCAAACTTGTGACAACGTCAGTTGTTTTTCCTTGCCTTAAAGGGCAGTTTTCAAACTTTTCATTCCAGGTTTGTTTTTGTTTTTTCGGTAATTGGGAGCTCAACGGTGATTTTTTGAAAAGTGGTCAATTTAAAATTTTGACCGGCTGTAACTTTTGAACGAGTGAACCGATTTTAATTTTATTTGCGTCATTTTTCTTGTCTTTTTAAGTTCTTTTTAACCATGTCTAAAAAAATGGGGGTTGCTATTTGAATTTTGAAAGTTGCCCTCCCTTGGGGCCCCCCAGGGGGGTCCACCAAGAAAAACCCCCCATCGAAAAATTTCCCCCTCTGGATGATGAAGAATGCCACAAACCGCGACCTTCTATCTTTTTTGGTTCAAAAATTATACCCACTTTTCAGTTACTTTACGGACACCCGGTATATGTATTGTAGAGATCCCGTACACATTTTTCAGTCACAATCACATCATCTGCAGAGAAGATAAACCCATCTATAACTTCTGCAATTTATCACCTCTCACCGTCAAGCACGTGATTGTGGACTGCTCTGCCTTCAGGGATCTCATCTCACAGATTTACTTACCAACAGTCGAAAGGAATACAAACCCACTAACTTGCGATGAACCCAATATCACGACCAAAATACTAAAACTTTTTGCCTCTCTTAATTTAAAAATCTGAATTTTTGTATACGCACTCATCTTTCATATTCTTTGAAAATAAATTAATAGCCTAAGATGCTGAATGTCTCTAAATAAATTAACTAACTAACTAATTAAGGTAAAGAGAGGGAGTCAAACCCATAACACCAAAGAAGAATGAGGAGCAAGTTATAATTGGACTACATTTTGCAATCAGAAAATACAATTTCTGGCTCACCCACGAAAGCACCTATCTCCGTAAGGAAACCAACAGCAAACATGAGGGGCTTGGAGGACACGGCGCATAAGAGCAGTTTTTGCTATTTTGAGAAATGCACATGTTTGAAGTTTCGCAATTAGATGGATCCTTATGGCTGGGAGAAAATTTAAAAGGAATGACTTTTTGATGCTTAAAAATTAGAATTTGAGAGCGAATTTTTACATAATATGCATCAAGACTAGTTTTACTTGAAATCATCAATATCAGAATTTTTTCAAAGACTGCACATATCCTCCTTGTCCTCCAAGCCCCTCATACGTTGTTCCTGAACTTAGCTAGAAATTGTAGTTCCCAATTGCAGATTGTAGTCCAATCGCAGATGGCTAGACATCATCCAAGATTTTACCTACAATGATAAAAGAAATAGGAACAGAAATGATATTTGAGAAATATTTCACCAGATGGGTGATTAAAAATGATTTCTAAATTGGGCAACGTGAAATGGACCGCGTTAAGCAGAAAGGAACAAAGGCATTTCAGTTATTGCCAAATTTAATCGGGCAACTTAATTTTTTTAAATGAAAACGGGTTTCCGAGTTTTTTTTTTTAAAATTTCAGTGAATTTCTTTATGGTACGCAGCACATTCCTTAAAATTTCCAAAGGAATTCGTACAAAATATCTCCTTCAAAATATTGATTTGCCGAGTTAAATTTGGCGATGGCTGATGTGGCTTAGTTCCTTTCTGCTAAACGTGGTCCAAATGCAATTACGCTGATTCGGGTTAAATCCACCCAGTCAAGAGAAAATTGTGCAACAGCTCCATGGACGGAAAAACATCTAGAATTCATACACACCCGTCAGAGGAAAGCTCTTTTCGCAGTTTCATTGCAGTGGGGTCCTCGTGAATAAACGATACGCGAGAACGGGGTCGCCGATATTAGCTCACCGAAATCGAATCAAGACCCCGCGACAAAACACACCCCATCCCCCATCCCCCACCCCCCCTCCAACAAAGCACCGACGACGGAATGATCAGAATGCGGACAATGAGAGCACAACAGCGCCGGCTCTATTGCCTCCGTTCATCGGCCATGCACGTTGATGAGAGCCCATCAGCGCGGAGCTGCAAACCCGCGTAACTCCACCAAGAGCCGAATCGCCCGAACGCGGTTTTTGCCGCCCGGCGGAGAAATGGCAGACTCCTCGATGACGGGTATTACCTCAAGATAACACCTGCGGGTCGAATCCATTCTCGGGGACGAAATATTTTCGAGAACCCGCTTTGGCTAGCCGAGAGGATGAGATGAGAGGTGCTTGCAAGACCGCAACGTCTCCTCACTTAATCGTCTCGAGTTACCACGACCCAAGTGCTGTGAAACGAGGTTGGAAAATTAACGAAACTGAAGCGACTCAAAGTTTCCGAGAGCGTTCCCGTCTAACAGCGGTTAGCCCGAGTGAAGACGTGGCGATAAAGCTAGAGGCGAGACGCAACCATTCCTGCTCGATGATTATCCGGGTTGCATAAACAAAAAATTGAAGGCGGTATTCGTCTGCTCTGTCGTGCTAGAGAAGAACGACATAGGAACATTCGAGAATTGCCAAATTCCCTTCGATTAAACGTTTATTTTGGAGGAAAGCTATGGATATTTTTTCTTGAAATTTGCAGGAATTTTAAGTAAAATTAGGAACAAAGTTATCTGAAATTTGGAAGAAAAATATTTACAAATTTTGCCGAAAATTCGTGATTTACTAAAGAAAATTGGGCAACGCTTGAAGGCTCATACGACGTTTTCCCTTAAAACGACGATGCTGGTAAGCCGCTAAACTGAAAAAAATTGAGATCAATATTTGACTCAATGGAGCAACCAGAGATAACATGGAATACATTTAGCACGAAGGTACCAGCGCGATTCCGGTGTTTTCAAAATCGTGCAACTTATTTTATTTGGAAAATACTTAACATTAATGTACACTATTAAAATTTACACAATTGTTTTCCTTTAACATTACAAATTTGTTCATGAGAAGGAACAACTACTTGCTATTTTGAGAGATTTTACCGATAATAATGAAGAAGCAACATTTTTACAACACTGCAATCGCGCTGGTTCCTTTTTGCTTATATTTCACGAGCCCCGCAATAATAATCGAAGCATTGTAAGCAAGTGAGGGGAAACTTAAATTTGGAGGTCAACAACGTTACTGCTTGTTTTATGATGTTTGATGAGTAACTTAGAGCCATCTCACTGCTCTCCCGCAAAGTGTAAGTTACTCGCGGAAGCCAATGCTCAGATTTGTCTGATGATGACTCATGGCCAAAGAGTTGTGCGATTGGCTTAGTAATTCTGACCTAATTCGCAAAAGCTCGCCTTGCTAAGAGCCATCCCTATTTGGACAAGGCCTTCCATTTATAAAAAACGAACGAAAAAATTGTGAAAGAACAAACATAAGTGTGATTAATAATTTCAACTTCCGCTGCTGCGCCGACCGCACTGTGTTAGCGCAATGCGTGAAGTATTCATGCAGTCTTGTAGGCGCTATGCGTTTCACGCCGACCGCTGCTGACCGCACTGTTTGGCGCAATGCGTGAAGTATTCATGTAGTCTTGTAGGCGCTATGCGTTTCAAGCCACCTGCTGCTGACCGCAGTGTGTTTGACGCAATGCGTGAAGTATTCATGCAGTCTTGTAGGCGCTATGCGCTTCATGCCGACCGCCGCGCCGCCGCTCCACTCCAGGTCAAATGCGTGTTTGGTTTCTCTCTTAATTCGACTAATTAAAGGTGTTGTGTATTGTATCACCGAAAGACGACAAAATTAGAAACTACTATACTTTAACTCCCAGGAAATGAGAGATTTTGTCGCCTTTTCTCGTTAATAATTTATTTTCTGAATCCGATTTTTTTCTCTCTTTTTTTGATACATACAGTCAAAAAGTTTGCGAAATTTGCCGCCCCCCCCACATTTTACCGCCATGGGCCGCGGCCCATGTGGCCACCCCCTTAATCCGACCCTGTAGACAAGGTACGAATTTCAGCATTCTGATACATGCTTCTTAACCAAAATTGCACGTAGAACACGATGCGCACAACTAAAATGACCGAAATCAACTCCTTACGAAGATATTCAAAAATTCATTGCGTGAATTCAAACCACCCGCTCATGAAAACTCCATGCTCTACGTGATTCACATCACGCGCTAAACGTTTATCATGACAGTCTCTGCGATATGAAAATCAGGCAACCGCAATCTTGACGTTTTGGCTCAGCCATAGCAAATTACATATAGTTTGAAAAACACATGGTGGGAAATGAATATTGCTCGATGATGGGAATTGAACATTGCTCGATTGAGAAGATTGCTGAAACCGTTAGTGCGCGATTTGACTCACGTAGAGCTTTCAGTTTCTTGTGAGCGGGCAGTTCAAATTCCTCGTAACCAATGTGAAATAAAAACTTTAATATCTGCGTTAGGAGTTGGTTTCAGTCATTTTCGTTGCGCGAATCGTGTTTTGCGTAAAATTTTGGTTAAGAAACACGTATCAGAATCCTTTACGTTTTCGAATCCTACGAATCCTAATTCGTACCTTGTCTAGTGGTCCATTCGATTAATGCCTTAAAATATCGGCCAGAAACTAAACCTGAACGTTGGTCTCAAGTCATGAGTTGGAAATTTCTACAACCGCACCTAAGATTGCGTAGCTTTACAAGAATAACTCGCGGTTTGGTTCTAATGCGGTTCTTTGCCGACCCGATCGTCGCCCACAGCAACTAAACTTCCCCGTTAGCGAGATTGCTTCGTGCTAAGTAAAAACGCCGTATGAGCATTCGAATGTTGTCAAATTGCCTTTAGGAAAAAATTCATTTTTGAGGAAAGTTATGACAATTTTTCTTTGAAATTCTCAGACTTTATACGTCAAATTACGCATGAAAACCTCTAGAAACTCGGCGGAGGAGAAACACTCACAACTTTTCCTGAAAATTTAAGATTTATTGAAGGGAATTTGGCCACGCCTGATGGCTCATACGACGTTCTTCCTTAGTACGGCAGATTGAGTCGCCGCACGGTGGAACGAGTCTTTGGAACACGTTGGACAATAAATTTTTGACAAAAACTGTAAAATTTTACGTTTATCTCGTTAAAATTTTAATTTTAAGGTGTGCTTTGTGTAGAAAATATAACGAGAAAACCAACGAAACTACTTTTAAGGTGATTTGATGGACGCCATACTTTGTGTCAGAACGGCATGCGATATATCGCATCAATTAGTTCCATGTTTTCAGCTACTCGTCATTTTTCTCGAATTTTGAGATCGCGATTCTGTTGTCAGTAGACTAAAGAATTCACCTACCAATTTTGACAAAGAAATTCAACGTAATAAAGGCGTGGGTTTTTCAGAGGAAAAATATCGCATTCGAGTGCAGTTCCGATACCAGTATCGACGGCTATATTTTTCCTCGAAAAAAACCGCGCATTTATTACATTGAATTTGTTTGTCAAAATTGGAAAGTGTATTCTTTGGTCTCCTAACAACATAATTGCGATCTCAAAATTCAAGGAGAATGACAAGTAGTTGAAAAAATGGAACCAACTGATGCGGTATATCGCATGTCGTTCTGACACAAAATATGGCGTCCATCGAATCACCTTAAAACATCAACATTTTATATCAATGAAGATATACGCTTCTAAAAAGTTTATAAATCATGTCGGACCTTTCCCATTGACTCGATCCAATGTGCGCCGTCCGATCGACCCTCCGAACTGAAATTCGACTGAAATTCGGCTGAAATTTGGCTGAACTCATCGGGGCCGGGAGTCGGCGAGAGCTCGGCGGCGCGCGCTTCAAACAAAGCAACAAACTACGTAAGACGTCTATTATAAGTTACACAGTGGAGTCCGTAAACTTTGGCGCAAACAAATTGAGGCCAAGATTTGCAGACCTGTCAGTGCTCGCCGCCTCGGCTTACAACTTCGGGGATGCGCCTCGCTGCACCGCTACTGAGTCTGCGGCCGCAGGGCCCGTGGGGGGGGGGGGGGGGGTTACGGGGGGGGGGGGGCAGGGGTTGGGTTCTGGGAATTTCGCATAAACAAGTTACGGATATGGGTCGCTCTCTCGCAGATTCATCCTCTGATTGTTTTCGTTAAGCACCTAACCGAAAACTGTCTCCGAGCTACGCAAAGCGCGGCGGGTCAGTTGCGATGGTCGGGGTTTCGGATTATATCATGGTTGACTTTTAGGGCTGGGTTTTTGAATTATTATTTTTCGACACCCGCTAAAAGACAGGTTTTTAAATAAAAAGAAATCCTTTCTGATTTAAGGTGATTCGATTGACGCCATATTTTGTGTCAGAACGGCATGCGATATATCGCATCTATTGGTTTCATTTTTTCAGTCATTTGTCATTTTTCTCCAATTTTGAGATCGCAATTCTGTTGTCAGGATACTAGAGCACTCACTTACCAATTTTAACAAAGAAATTCAACGTAATAAAAGTGTGGTTTTTTTAGAGGGAAAATATCGCATTCGAGTGCAGTTTCGATATCAGTATCGAATGCGAAGTTTTCTCTCTAAAAAAACACGCCTTTATTCCGTTGAACTTCTTTGTTAAAATTGGTAAATGAGTGCTTTAGTCTCCTGACAACAGAATTGCGATCTCAAAATTGGAGAAAAATGACGAGTAGCTGAAAAAATGGAACCAAATGTTGCTAAAAATTTCAGCTAAAAATTTCCATGTTTATATTTACAGTGTGTTGCTTATCTCGCCGTTAGATTAACCGAAATGATTCGGTTGAACAAATACATTTTTTTTTATCGAATTAACCGAAACCTCCAGGTTGCTCCAAGACGTTTCAGTCCGTGGCGTGCCGTGCTTTGCGATAGATCGATATATCTGCCATGTAAACCCATAGAGAAGAATCAATAAACAGGTTGTTCGCAAGGAAACCCTTAAAAATCGACCTTTTACCATAGCTCTGAAAGGAAAAATGTCAATAATCGATCATTCACGCTTGGCCACTAATTGTATGGAGCAGTGTCAGTTCTGCCGCACTAAAGAGGAACGCCGTATGAACATTTGAGAGTTGCCAAATTTCCTTCGATGAAATGTTCATTCTGAAGGAAAGTTATGAAAATTTTGCTTTGAAAGTTTCAGGAGCTCTAGGTGGCATCGCGAACAAAATTATCTGAAAAATTGGAAGAAAAATATTCTTAAGTTTACCAGGAAATTCGTGTTTTATCATAGGAAATTTGGCAATGTCAGAAGGTTTATATGGTGTTCTTCCTTAGTACGGAAGAGTTAGGCATGACACTTTCTCCAGTCCAGACAACCTACAGTCTCGATTAATGTAACCAAAAATTTGGTCCATCAACCAAGCACTCAAGAAGTAACTCAAAGTAATCCAAAGTATCCCTAAGTAACCACAGACACGGACTTTCAACTGTGTACCCTCCTGTGTCGAATGTTGACTTTCACGAGCAACTTTCCCATTCAATAAACATCATCGACGCATGATATGAGTTCGTGAGGAGCAGGCGATCTGGCAAATCGTCAATGCCCGCGGCCCGCTAACCGCTCAAGCGATCGCACAAAGTTGCGAAAGTCGAAAGTTCAAGCGCTTCACGTGAGCAGCTCTTTCACACATCTCTTGGCACGATGGAACCGTCAACTTCTTGTCCCTACCCCTTCCACCTCTCGCCCTTATCCTCTTTCGAAATTATGAACTCATCAAACGCGAGAGAGAACCCGCAAAAAGGCTCAGGGTAGTTAACTCACTATCCTGCGCAACTACTTTTAAGAACTGGAATAACCTTAAGGCAAACCTTAAGGCAAGTGATGGATCCTCTTGGCAAAGATGAGCCCTTAAAATGAGAACTTGAGATTCGGCCTGACGATGGAACGCCGTGTGAGAATGGGATGGTTTATTTTTCATTCCACCGCCTACGAGAAGTTCAAAAAATAATTGCACTTTTGACGGGGTTGAGCAAAATTAAGCCTCATCCCTGTTTAAATTGATGTTGATTCACTTTGCCCACTTTCCTCTCATGGTTTATTTTCTTTAACAGAGAACTAAAAAAACATGCCTCTTTGAATCCTTCCGTGAACTTTTCCTGTATTATAAAGAATCCGCTGCAAAAATGTTAAATTAAAATGTCCCGCGGAAAGTTCTGGTAGAAAAATAAAAAGTAGGAAGAAATTAGGCTACGTCTGGTGCGGTTAAGATTCCTGTGGTAATATCTATCAAATTACAGCTTTATCAGCTGAGAAGTCATTTTTTTTTCAAATCGTTCATCCTAATAACACACTGGAAAAAAGTTTGTTTTGGAGACATTTTATTTTAATCTTTGAAAAACAAATTTTTAAGAAATAATTATCAACTAGTATTAAGCAATTTTAGAAAACAACCTGGGTATCCGTAGTTTTAAAGAACCTCTTTAAAATATTAATAACATATTTTTTTTTATTTTTGGGTTTAAATGTAGAAATACAGATACTTGTTTTGAAGACTTCATTTTTAAAAGTAAATGTTAAAATTATAAAGGGGATATTTTTTCATTCATATTGCAAACATGGTTTTATAAAACCACTGAAGCATATCTTCAAAATAAATATAAAATGTTTTTAACACTTTAAATGCGTTTAAATGAAATGTATCCGGACGTTTCAATAATGTTTTGAAATGATTGAAAAATGACTTTAAGCTCTAAGCATTTTAAGCTCCTCAAACGTACATAGGCGTTTCTGAGATGTTTTGGTTTTTTTCCACAATTAGACGTATTTCTATCAAACGGAACTATGTGCATTATGACGTGAGCCCTGGTATGCATGTCTTCTTATGGGTCCCAGAGCTCATGAGTTAATGCACATAGTTCCGTTTGACAGAAATACGTCCAATTGAAAGAAACTTCTCTGAAACATTTCATCGTTTTAAAAATATTACAAAAGATCTTTTCAGCTTCATTCCGTGAGAAATGTATGTGGAACACTCTGCTAAAAAAATCGTAGCAAACTTATGTTAAACTTGTGTTTTTACCGTGACTCCAAACGCTCAGAGGCAAATGGACCACTAGAAAATAAGATGTCCTTTCAGCTTGAGATGGAAGGCGTGTGCCTTCGATTTTATTGGAGTAAGCGCGGATCAGAGGACAAAATATACACAAGTCTTCAATACATACTCAAACTTGGCGGTAATAATTAATCAGTAAGGAACAATCGCCTTTGAACAATCGGACATTGCCAAATTTCCTGTAATAAAATATTCCTCCTCAAGAGAAATTTTGAATATTACCCTTTGAAATTTCTGGCCACGTTAAATTAAAATTAGAATGAAATTTGGTAAAATATTCAAAGGAAAATATGCTTAAATTATTTTAAAAAAAATTGTATTTCATTGACAGAAATTTGGCAGGTCCTAAATTTTCATAGAGAGTTTCCCCTCTGTGCGACAGATGGGGCATGCTGTCAATAAATTAGGCGGTGAAGGCACCTCGTAAATCTGCCTAACACCCTCTCTCTCTGGTGTGATGTGACACCATAAAACGAGATACGATCAATCGTATTGGTGGGCAGTAAAAGTTCATCGATGCCGATGGAGTCCACCATTGAGAATGGTAATGGCTTTGTTAACGTGTTGTTTTTAGTACGCAGTTGGGGACATGCTGTAAATTTCGGGATGAATTTTACATCGTCCTGCTGCCAGGGAATTCCTCTCAATATCATGCTGAGAAACTTGATGTCAGGATGGATGTATTCATTTTTTACTTTTGTGTACGGCTCAACGATGGAAACTCCGTGGCGTGTGCAAGAGCCTGATGGAAAAATCCGGATAAGATGGCGATTTGCGCGCCGGATTCCGAGTCGGCTATCACGTCAAGCGTCTTGTGACGTCAGCGGGCTCAGAAGCCTTGAGTGACAGCATTAAGACTGGCTCTTAGGGGCGGCTCTTTCAAAGACTAGTCTTTGACTGCGCCTCGCGGGAAGGTGCGGCTGGTGGTGGGGGCGCCATTGAAGTGGCGCTTTTCACAGCTTGAGTCGTCCCAAATCTTCGCTAATTACCACCCACCATCATTCACCCGACAATTTTTAACCAGTCATTCTTTCCCGGGCGAGAGAAGGCTCGCTCGTAGAAACCTGTGTTTCTGCGCCGTAATTCAGCTCCTAAATCCGGTAAAAGCGCATAAGATATTGAAAATAAAAAGATCAGGGCAAGGTGGGGATTTCCATTGAAAATCCAGTGGGAGAGGGGGGGGGAGAAATAAGTAGAGTATCAATATCATTATTGAGGGATTACTTTTTCTGCTCGGTAATCTGTTAGGATCAAAATATATCTCGTCATAAACGCAGCTGCTCCATTTCCGCATGAAAATATTTCGTGTGATTGCTTTGATTTTTCCTCGTGAATATGCCGGTCTCGAGATGCCCGAAAATAACCTGGGAGCACAGAAAATAAACTTTTCACTCCTGCATCGGAAAAACACTCGTATGTTTTTTTTTTTTTTTTTTGAACCTTGGAGTCTGGCACTTTTCGGAACGAACTAGAATGCGTGCTTATCTTTTCAATGTAAAATTAAAAAACTAAAATATACGTATGACCTTTAAGACATCTTTTCTGCAATACATACAACGGAGTTTTCACTTCTTCGGATTTGAACGGTTTTGAAGCAAGACATTTGAGCTTCAGCTGTGCGAAATTGTTGGAAGCGCCGGCAAAATGAAAGGCGCCTTCATTTTTTGAATAGGCAATTTGGACATCCGTGAGACACGAATAGTTGCATCCAGGAGTTTGTCATTAACCACGTAAACTGAGGTGTGTTCATTGCAATCCTCAATTTTAATATCACCATTTGACCTTAATTTACAGTCACTCGTGGTTAAAACCTCGTCCTCAAAGTCATTTTTACCAAGCGCTCAGCCAATAGGGAGCGCTTTTTGATTTCAACCTGCCAATAGAATTCTAGAATAGTAGAGTGTTGCAGCGATTGGACGGTCTCAAAAAGTGGTGGAAGGTTTTCTCGACATTTTTCTAAAGTATAAACAAAATGTTCAACGATACCTCTGGGAATAAAACTTAATGTACATCAGCGGAAAATATGAATAATATTCCAAAAATTCACGTCACTGCGAATTATATACGAGGGTTATCCAGAAAGTAAGTTTACTTTATTAATATCTCCAAGACCAAAATGAATAGGGAAAATCTGCAAAAAGCGTTAAAACGCCTCGGCATTCTAACACGTTATTTTTTAAATTTATTAGAACTGGAGAAAAGTGGGTTTCTCTGAACCCACCCCCCCTTTCGCAAGGGGTCCAAAATTTCACGGAGGGTCATCAGCAAATGAGCTGCTGCATTTATCTTTCATCGCGAAAAATTTGGTTAAGAAATGGTTGAACATCATAAACAACATATAAGAAAGAATATTTTCCACCCAGGAAACAGCAGGATTGACCGTATTTACACTAATATCGGCTGCAGCCGAACCAAGGTTAACCAAATCATCGACGTTAACTCTCTCTTGCTGACTGAATTTTTCATGAGCCTTCACATCATCCCACCCGTTCTCAAAGAAATTTCGTCAAAGATACATTATTTGTAAAAATATGCTGCTTTTATAACATCTATAATTTAAATTATCCTGAATCTAAGCAGCTATGGTCGTATTTCTTGGTGAAAGACCGAATAATAGAGCGCAATTCAGACACCGAAACTAAATTCAGCGTTACAACTCTACGTCTTGACCAAATTTAGCTAATCATTTCAATGTGCTGCAGTCCAGACCCACTAATTATTATCGAAGTAAATCGAATCATGCCTGCTATTTTCTAGCTGACAAAAGTCTTTCCTCATGTTAAATTGATTTTCAACCTTCACAAAACCAGTATATAGCGATGGATACGGTAGCTCCGTCAAATTTTGGACCCGCGCGGTGGGGAGGGAGGTTCAAAAAAACCACTTTTCTCCAGTTTTAATGAATTCAATCTAAAAATCTGTAACGCGCCGGACAGCTGAGCGTAGTTGAGTTGAAACGTCTTTTACAGATTTTCTTTCTCTGTTTTAGTTTGGGAGACATTAAAAAGGTGAACTTATTTTCTGGACAACGCGCATGATTGAGAATGAAATTACTCGAGTTTCTCGGAAAATCCATTTATCATAAGAAATTTGGCAACATCAAACTATACACGCCTGATTTTTTTCTGCCGCATGGTTGCCTGTAATGTACTGAAAGAGATGATGAGTCTAGAAAGTTCTTTCGATCGGATGATGTAGAAATGGTGTGTGCAGATCGAAGATTAAGGCGCCTTCAATTCGAGTGATACTTCCAGGATATCCGTGAAGCTAGTTTAGTTGCGTGACCTAACTGAACCCAAGCGAACGCTGTTTCCATCGGTTCCCGAGCTTTGTGGCCGGTCAAAAAAATAAACTCGGACAAATTCGATGAAAGCAAAGACGAAATATTCATTTGAACGTTCCTGAAAACCCACTTTTCTCAAGTTTTAATGAATTAAATCCAAAAATTTCTACGCGCCAGAGAGCTGAGCTTAGTTGATTCTCAACGTTCTTTACAGATTTTCTTTTTCTGTTTTCGTTTGAACTTATTTCCGGGACGACGCGCATGATTGAGAATGAAATTACTCGAGTTTCTCGAAAAATCCATTTATCATAATTTGGCAACATCAAACTATACACGCCTGATTTTTTTCTGCCGCATGGTTGCCTGTATTGTACTGAAAGAGATGATGAGTCTAGAAAGTTCTTTCGATCGAATGATGTAGAAATGGTGTGTGCAGATCGAAGATTAAGGCGCCTTCAATTCGAGTGATACTTCCAGGATATCCGTGAAGCTAGTTTAGTTGCGTGACCTAACTGAACCCAAGTGGACGCTGTTTCCATCGGTTCCCGAGCTTTGTGGCCGGTCAAAAAAATAAACTCGGACAAATTCGATGAAAGCAAAGACGTAATATTCATTTGAACGTTCCTGAAAACCCACTTTTCTCAAGTTTTAATGAATTAAATCCAAAAATTTACAACGCGCCAGAGAGCTGAGCTTAGTTGGTTTTTAACGTTTTTTTTTACAGATTTTCTTTTTCTGTTTTCGTTTGAACTTATTTCCGGGACGACGCGCATGATTGAGAATGAAATTACTCGAGTTTCTCGGAAAATCCATTTATCATAAAAAATTTGGCAACATCAAACTATCCACTCCTCTTTTTTTCTGCCGCGTGGTTGCCTGTAATGCACTGAAAGAGATGATGAGTCTAGAAAGTTCTTTCGATCGAATGATGTAGAAATGGTGTGTGCAGATCGAAGATTAAGGCGCCTTCAATTCGAGTGATACTTCCAGGATATCCGTGAAGCTAGTTTAGTTGCGTGACCTAACTGAACCCAAGCGGACGCTGTTTCCATCGGTTCCCGATCTTTGTGGCCGGTCATAAAAATAAACTCGGACAAATTCCATGAAAGCAAAGACAAAATATTTATTTGAACGTTCTGGAATATTATTTTCTCACGAGGAAACTCATTAAACTTTTTTTTCGAAGTTTTGTGTGAATTTTTAACAGCTCGTAGATGTGGTATATACATGCCATTTTGGCTCCTGTCCGATTGTTTTTCGTGAAACTTGGATTAAAATGGTATGTTATGATTAGAATTTCGAATTTCTTGTCAAATTTTCAAAATTCACAAATTCAGAATGGCGGAAGTAGCCTAAAATATTGTATCGTCGCCTACCAGATCGAATGTTTTGTAACTCGGTATCTAAGGGTATGTTTTGACGTGGAACTTGAATTTTCAGTCCAATCTCCTAACTATGAAAATCGAAGATGACGGACGCAGCCTAATATGCCGTCTCGGCTCCTTTACCATCGATTTTTGGGGGAACTTGGGTGGCATGGGGGGGGGGGTATTTTTTTAACTCGAATTTTCAAAATTCGAAAATCCATTATGAAAAATGTAGTTCGACTATCACGCCAACTTCTATCAGTGAATTTGGTTCCGGTAAACTATGATGGATACCTTTTTTGAGCGTGTCATGAACTAATCATGGATTCATTTTGACTCTCACTGGAAAAAAATCATATAGGATCTTGAGTCCGGACTCAAGAAAAAGTACTCTTGATTCAATTGGATTTTAACTTAAGTCAAGAACCAAGCCTCTTAATTTGAGCGGATTCCCTTTTGATTTAAGCATAAATCTGATTTAATCAAGAGTATTTTTTCTTGTCAATGTTTTCAAGAGTCTGGACTCTAGATCCAATGTGTTTTTTTTCTAGTGCTCTTTAATTTTCCGGGTTCCTATATAAAGGAAAAGTGTAAAAGGGGAAAGAAAACGCTGTCCTGACAATTCATGGGTGAGGTTAAAAAGTCAAATTTTTCAATCCTAGGTCGGCGCGGCCGTTTGTTTTATCAAATCGAGCACGATCGAATAAATCAAAGGGGAATAAAGGATAAGCGGGAAATAATGAGAAAGAAATTACGAGCGAAGGAAAAGGGGAAAAGTTCCGGCGTCCCGGAAAGTTGTTTGACCCGACGCGAATCATCCGTCTCAGTTTGAAAGTTTGCGAGGGCTCGGATTAGAAAAACTCGCCGGGGATCGGGATATTGCGGGGACATTCTATTAATAAGGAAACGGGGATCTGGGGAAATTTCGCATTTACTCACTTAACCGTGAAATAATTCCACAAACAAACGGACAAAGCCAGATTTTACTCGCCCACATCGCCTCGTTCTCCGCTGGGGAGCCTCTCGAGTTCACGGCTTAGAGGACGCTTAAAATGCAATTCTAGTTTCTGGTTATTATAGCAATTTTATTTAAACACTCTTTCTTGTGCTCCTGCCGTGTGCGGCCAAGACTAAGTTAAGATCTCTCATAATTGAATCGTCGTATACATAAGACAGAAGCGAGATTATTCTAAAGTTTAGTCCCCAAGTCTCGGTTGAGAAATAACATGTTTGGGACCAGGGTAGCACGAAACGTAAGAAAGAAATGAAAGATTGGAAATTTCAGTGAAATATTTCATGAAATTTCACGAGGCTGTGAAATATTTCATATTTTCTAGGAGTTAGGGTATGCAATCCGCACTCAAACACACAAAAATAGAAGAAAGTCACAATTTTTTAATTTTGCGAAACGTGAGGGGACACCGGTATTTTTCAATGTCTTTCATAAATTCCTAGAATTTCATGAAATATTTCACGTGAAATTTCAATATTTTAATTTTTATGAAATTTTGCCACCCTGTTTGGGACCGCCCTCCAGGAGAGTGTCCATATTGAGTCTTCAACTGAACCACTAGACAAGGTGCGAGTTTTAGCAATATGACGTACCTAAATTTTCTCATCAAATTGCACGGAGAACACGATTTTTACAGTGAAAATTAGTGAATGTAACTCCTAATTCAAACTTCCCACTAATAAAAAAAAAAAAAAAAAAAAAAAAAAAAAAAAAAAAAAAATTGTTACGTAATTGAGTCAAACCGCTTAAGAAATCTACCTTAGATCATGAAAAAAGGTAATTTATTATTTATTTCATTTTCAGCAGAACAGCTGTATATGCTTTGATCTGCAAGTTTGCAAGGTTTTATTTTTAACCACACAGTTCAAGGTTAAAAAATCGGCAGAAAAGGTGCCGTTACCAAAAAATAATAAAAGAAATACTGTTCTCTGATATGATATTGTAGATTTCCCCGTGTTTTTTCAGGGATGAGTCAATTTTTGAGCACTAGCGTACGCTCACAATTCTATTGTTTTGCAAATTGGAAAAATGTTGCCGAATCAGTGAAATCGTTCAGTTCGTTTAAATTCAATTGCTGGATATTTAGGAACATTTTGAGTCTGAACGGTTACAATAGTTGTTGCAATTTTTGGTAACGCGCTGGTGTCAAAATCTCGTGGCCTTTATATCCCCACGGGGGAAAAAAATATCACAATCCCAACTATACTCCTGGCTGATTTTGGCGCCAGATGTAAGCGTAGTTGCACCAGTCAGAGGTACGGTAGAGTCTGCCGAAAGTGTGGTTGAATCAACCATACATTTGGCTAGTAAAACTACTCTTTTATCAGGGTGTCTAATATTTTTTAATTTTGAAAAATCCTGATAATTTCCTAATTTTTCCTGATATTGTAAAAAAAATTCCTGAATTTTTCATTTTGAAAATTCCTGATATTTTCCTGATTTTTCTCGACTCCTGGCACGGTAGGCAAAAAGCAGTAAGACTTTCTCCGCTGAGGGATTCGCGTATGAAAAATTCCTGATAAAAGGTCCGATTTTTCCGATTTTCCTGATATTTTCCTGATGTTCTCCTAATCGGCCAAATCTCCTGATATTTTCCGATTTTTTCGGTTTTTTCTGATGCTATACACCCTGTTTATGTGGCGCCAAAATCAGCCAGGAGTATAGTTGGGATTGTCATACTTTTTTTTCAGTGTCATCCGTCAAAAATTACGAAAACACGAGTCCAGCGCAGCCATGTTCGAGTGGTCATTCATTAACTGTCCGGCACCGGTGGTCAAGTTTAATAAAGACGAATCGGAACCAGCCTCTCCAACTCGAGCGAAAATCCACGCCGCATAAACGCGAAACGCGACGGATAAAACGCCGGCAACCGGGAGACCCGCAAGGAATACGCGGCCGTGTGTGGTAGGTTGCGTGCCGGCGGCGCTGAAGGCGCACAATAGAGCCGGATGCTGGACGGGTGGCAAATGAATGAAAAATGACGGCTCGAACCCGGACGAGAGTACAAATACGCAATAAATAATCCGGCCATTGACAGATTGTGCTCAGATTGTCCGTATTCGAACTATCAGCGAGGGGTTTGTTCGGTGTAAATCGGTGATTTTGTCGTGCGATCTGGCAAACTGGAAGCGCAGGTCCCACGGTTGAATGAAAGGAGGCCCAGTAGAATAGACGGTGTCAACAACTGCCGAGTGCTGAGCGTCCGATATGGGGGAAAATTTCTTTCTAGAACTTGGGAAAATTCTTCGGTGGCTGAGCCTATGGTATTTTAAAATATCCTCGTTTCCGCGAAATGAAGGAGCGTGACTTCGTTTCAAGCCTGCTCAATTAACTGCAAAAATTCTATTTTTTACAAAAATGATATGCCTGTGCAATTTCTGGCCAAAATGTTGCTGGCTTTTGCGTGCGATCAGATGAAAAATCGCTGAAATTTTTAGTCACAAAAGTCCGACAGGTTTCTTCCGGGAATTCATTCTGCAAGTAAGAACTTTTCAATATTGAGATACAGTTGCGTCTTTTCGTCTGAGAATCAAGGATGTGTGATTGTAAACGGGAGAAGAGACTAGTCAATCAGATTCAGAGATTTTCACGGAGAATTCTCGGCGGGTGTCCTACAAAAGATGAAACGAGCAGTTTAAAAAAAAAACTGTTCCAATGAAGTGTGTAATATTGCTTCATAATCCAGAAATTTCGTGTCTTGGCTATAAGATAGATTTGAATATAATACCCTCGTAACTATATTTTTTGAAATACAAAATTGGAAACGCAATATCATCGATTTTAGCATTTTCTACCGGTTGTTGCCCAAAACTACTCAAGGAACGCGCCTATATGATCCGGTTTCATGGGAAATACATTGAATTTTTGTTAAGTTAGGTCTCTTTCCCCTTTGAAGATCACCAATCTGCAATTTATGCTTGCGACTTTTACGAGAATGAAATTGAAGCAAGAAGTTGAATACAATTTTGAATGATCATTGAAACAAAACTTACTGAACACGAACTCGCTCAAAACGTCGAGACATCCTTTATGACACTTACCTGGAACAACATAATAAAGAATAATTAGAAGATATGCAAAATGCATAAACTAGCGGAGGATTAAACTTAAAATCCGCTAAAATATTTAAGACGGTAAGGAATAGTATCTGAAAGACAGAGAGGGAGAAAGAGGGTGTCAATGTATAAAAAACCGGGACTTATCATTCAGTGAAGAAAGAGAGGAACGATTCAGAACTTGGTTAAAGGCATCAGGTGTTGCTATGATATTACGACTAGCTCTTCACTGGGGAAAAAACTTTTCTGGTGACAACCATCGATTTTCAATTGGAAATATCTCTTCATGGTTTATTTTTCGCTGTACAATAATTGTTTTTCTCGGGCCAATGGATTCCTGTTGAATGACAAAAACGCATGCACAATCTTAGCGACACCTGCTAGAACTTGGCAAGCTTTGAATTTCTACCGCATTTGAAATAAAACTTATAACATATATATTAAAGTGGTTTTTTTTTAGGGGGGGGGGGAATTCAAGGTTTTGGACGCTTTGTTGTGTGTGCTCTGTTAATGAGAAAGTTCTGTTCCTCAAAATTTTTATCCTTTTCTCTTGCTAAAATTCATCAAAATTATCCCCATCTCGAATTACTCGCTTTAAAAAACTGATCAGGCAAACTAAATATAGTGCTTGCGCCAAACAAGTTACTGGAAGTGATCAAAACTATCAATGTTGATCCGCAAATCCTCAATCACATTCCTTTTAATCGGTCAAAACGTGTATTTTACCACAATTTCGCAAGCCTACATCCATATTTCAGCAGCTCGCGATTAAATCCTCGTGCCTACAGCCGCGTGCAAAAAATCTGTAAAAACGTAAAGTCTGCGGCTGACAAAGACGCCGCCGGCAAGACAGGAATGTAATTACTGTTAATCCAAGCGCCTAATATTTAAATGACCGTCGTATCTTGTCTTCCTCTGGGCGTTCCGACATTTATAAAAAGTTGCAGAAAACTCGTGGCACACTTTCGCAAAGAAGAAACGGAAAGACAGTAAAATTGAAGGCACACAAAGAAGTGGAAATGAAAAAATAATGAGTTCATTTATAATAGCTTTGAGGTCCGTCACAGTTACTTGAATAATACGCAGTTACAAAATCAAAATGCGGTCTTACTTAATTTTAAAAAAAAAGTTAAGGGTAAACGGATTTTTACGCTTTGAAGACCAGTCTTAAAACAAAGAGCTGAGCTAATCTGTGTGCGTCGGTTCAGCTAAATATTGAAACTTTAAAACAGCACGACAGGATTTCGAAAAACTGTGAGACAAAAAGAGAGGAAATTCACAGGGTGTAGGAGCTAATGGAAATGAAAACTAAAACAGCCTTGACGGTGGCCTCAGGTAGATAGAACTTTTTTCCTGTCAAATTTTTGCAGATGTAACCGTTTCGTTAGACTGACCTCATATGATAAATAAATCAAACAAATGAGACACACGTGAATCGCATCTACCAAAAAGGAGCCATCGCGATTACAGTGTTTTCAAAATTGTGGGAATTCTTCTTCTTTTTTTTAAAATACTCAATGTGTATACAGGAATAAAATTTACTTAATTATTTTCCTTGAAAGTTGGCAATTTTTTAGTGAAAAGCAAAAAAAAATGCTGTTCTGGGAATTCTTTTTAGATAATTATGGAGCTAAGCAACATTTTTACTACACTGTAATCCAAGTGTGATTCGTTTATACACGGATTAAAAATACCCAAGTTTCTGGTAGTTTAATGGAGTCTTGGTTCCTTTTCAGAAATGATTCCTGCTGTTTTCCCTCGAGCCTTGCTCTCATTCCAGGCTTGACCTCTTTTAAATTCATGAGTCATAGTGGCGAGGCGTCAATGATCGATAATAATCGATAATCATAATCGAAAAAATGGAAAAATAATGGTATAATGGAGAAATATCGATATTATCGATATTTCTCCATATCTAGCTGTCTATCTAGCTAAAGAATCAATTATTATTGAGGTATTTCGTTGCGGACAGCCTGTTTATCGATCCTTTTCCATAGGTTTAAATAACAGAGCAATCGATACCTTGCAACGCACGCAACCGATGAGTCATTTATGATGTCAGTCCTGGAATATTGCACGTGAGTCTTTCTTCGAATCTATCAGTGCAGATACACGACTAATTTTCTTAATGCTATACAATTAGGTAAAAAGGATAGATTAGTTCGGTCAGTCGATATGGGGGTCGAGGGATAACCGGGAAGTCTTTCTCTTGGAAATTATCGAGGACAAAAGTCTCAAAATAAGGACCATTTAAAAAAAAGCAGCAACAAGAAATCCCTTAAAAAATGTCTATTTCCGCGGCCCGGATCTTGGTCCGAAGAAGTAATAGCATCCCGGGAGAAAATCCCTCGGCAATTTATTTTTGTGGCGTCGGGTAAGTTGTGAACCCTCCCCCCCAAACCAAAATCCCTTCAATCCCCCGTCCTGTCGCCGGCCCTACGTCCTCGGACGCGAGGCTGGATGTCCTATTTTTCAACGCGCGGACATTAAAACGGATTCGTAGTCTAATTTTTTGCCGGCGCAGCGTCCTGTTGCCAAATCGTGCATGCAAACCACCTACACTGAAAAAAAATATCGGTGTATTCACTAAGAAAAGGGTAAAATTGCCAAGAATTCAGGGTTCTATTTGATTCCAGTTTTTTCTCGGTAAAATGACCATTTATGGCATTGGTAATTTTATCGAGAAATCTCGGTAAAATTATTGAACTCTCTCGGTAATTTTACTGGACCCCGGTAAAAACGCCAATATTTTGTATCGACTGTGGTAGAATTACCGAGATAAAATGGCAAAGTTGCCGGGAATTGATTACCAATAAAAGTGGTATTTTTACCTGAAAAAAAACCCAGTAAAAATACCGGTTTTTAGGTAAGTTTACCAGTCTGCCTTGGTAAAATTACCAATGATTGGTAAAAAAAAGTGAGATGGTAAAGGTACCAACGGACCTTGGTAAAAACGCCGAGAATTTTTTTTCAGTTTACAAACATCTTGAAAACTGCGAATGTCAAAGCCGGTTTGGCAACGTACCCGCACAGTATGCAAAAGAGCAGCAGATGAAATGAGTGTAGGGAGGGGGGTGATCTGAAAAAAGGCAGACGGGAGAGGGGCTATTAAATGAGATTGCCATAATTAGATGGTGCATTAGCTCTCACTCTCAAGTGACATGTTCGGAGCGATCGATCACGGGGACAATAACTAATTACTGCACGGCGGGTGGCATCTGTAAACTTCGTGTTTCCACCGATCGGGTGACTACGGAATAAAACACGCTGCGTCAATACATCGGGTGTGTTGTCAAATCCCTACCTCGTCGCTTCCTCGAACGAGCTAAATGGGTCCGCACACTAGAGATATACTGCCGTGATAGCGCAGTGAGCAGTAAGTGCAAAGTGGAGTTTTGAGAACGGGCTCAGAAACGTCTGACCGGAAAATTGTATTGAGAGCACTGAAAAAAAATTCTCGGCGTTTTTACCAAGGTCCGTTGGTACCTTTACCATCTCACTTTTTTTACCAATTATTGGTAATTTTACCAAGACAAACTGGTAAGCTTACCTAAAAACCGGTATTTTTACTGTTCTTTTCAAGTAAGAATACCATTTTTATTGGTAATCAATTCCCGGTAACTTTGCCATTTTATCTCGGTAATTCTACGACAGTCGATAAAAAATATTGGCGTTTTTACCAAGGTCCAGTAAAATTACCGAGAAAGTTCAATAATTTTACCAAGATTTCTCGGTAAAAGTACCAATTCCAAAAATGGTAATTTTACCAAGAAAAAACTGGGATCAAATGGAACCCTGAATTCTTGGTAATTTTACCCTTTTCTTTGTAAATGCACCGATATTTTTTTTTCAGTGTAGAGATATACTGCCGTGATAGCGCAGTGAGTAGTGAGTGCAAAGTGAAGTTTTGGGAACGGGCTCAGAAACGTCTGACCGGAAAATTGTATTGAGAGAAGCCTTCCTTTGTAAAATTGCCACTAATCATCCGAGGGACTCTTAGAAATCATTTGGATGATTAAAAATCGACCGATTTTATTTTTTTCAATTACATAAAGAAGCTATTTTTCTTTTTCCTGCTGGGCTAGTGTTAGGCAGGACAGCCGTAAGTGCTGTTCTCTGCATACTATTGTGGTTGCGTTTTTGACACACGAGAAATACATTTTCAGGTTATAAATTGGCAGAAGAGGGCGACTTTTTACTTGAAAGCACTGTTTGCATTGACATTCGGGAAAAATAATGTCACTCACTGCTGTTTTGCCTGGAACTACGTCATTTTTTGTGCACTTACGGCTATCTCATTTGTCTCGTTCTCATACAATTCGCTGAAATTCATGAATTTTGCTGTTTTTTCTATTTCAGTTATTTCATCACAAAGAGATTAGACGAATTTTAAAAGAAAGATGATTTCGAAAATTTGAAACTCACTGCTTTACTGCTCTCTTCGCTATCAAGGCAGTATAGCCAGCTGAGTAGACTTCAACTTGACACAGAATTGAGCCCGTCGAGGTTAATGCATAGAGAACACGCCATTTCTGATACCATTGTTCCAATTTCTGGGAGCTCATGCTGTCTATACGCTGGAGAAATGGCGAATCGAGCGATTGGTAAATAAATACTAACATCTATTCCAGGTTTTCATTTCTAACTTCGTGTTGTGTGGATCATTTCTTACACTGTTAAAAATTATACGTCACCCAAACTGGATTAACATGATAACGGGGTTTAACATTCTCTAAACCTCGAAATTTGTGGGTCATGATAGTTATAAGTAAAATCGCACAAGAAAATACACTAAAATATGACGGGAAAACACAGATTTTTGATAAATTAAAAAAAAGGATCTCTGATTTGTGTATTCGTATTCTAGTGATTTTTCTTAAAAATGCGAAAATGTACCGAGCTATCAGATCCCGATTATTCGAAAACTTCATGATTTCGTAATATTTAACATATCGATCGTTGTGAAGCATTTTGGGCAGCATTTTAAAGCATCGTGATTTTTGTGCAATTTCACATCTGAATTGATCGTAATTACACAGACACATCTTGAGAGCAATAGACCATGCATGCATCCGATTTTTTTAATCTATCAAACATTTCATGAATAATTTCACCATTTGGATTGCATTTTCAAAAAAGGAACCAAGAGCATACCAATGTTCCTAAGATTGCGTATCTTATTTTCATTCAATAAAATTACTGAAATTATGCAAAAAATTAAATTCACCAAGGTAATTTTCGTCTTTAAGTCATAGTTTCTCGGGTGTAAAGATAAAATTAGTTTAGATAATCTGTGCATATTTGCGAGGCAAACAAAGTTGCACAATCTTAGCGATATTGAAATGCGCTCGGCTCCTTTTTGCAAAGTGCAATCCATTTTATCTTTCATTGAAATTTTGCAACACCGGTTGTGGACAGTCCCGCTTTATAGACTGGAAAACCGCCAATTAAGTTCAGGGATGATTTTTTTTTAGATATTTTCGGCCGCGGCGTGGCAGGCATGGCAACCTGAAATCGCACATGACGTACATCCTCCGAAAGACACACAGAGCATCACACGAGCACGTAGCGCGAGGCCGCAACCAACACCAACCGGGCGAACACGGCGAAAAGACAAACACGGTGTTCGGAACGCGAAACAGGGAGCTCGCATCATCAGTCAATTCACCGGTGGCAAAAAACCCCCGCTCGACGCCCGCCGTTATTCATCAACGTTCATCATCGTCTCGTGTCATGTTTTTCGTGCCCGATTCCAATTCATTTTTAAGCTTTTTTTACACGCCGCACGGTGGTGCGCAAGGAGTCGAACAGGATGTGAAAACTTTAAAATTCATTAATGGACCACTAGACAAGGTACGAATTTAAGCAATCTGATTCATGTTTCTTAACCAGAATTTTACGTAGAACAAGATTCGTGCAACGAAAATTACTGAAATCAACTACTAATGAAGATATTAACGTTTTTATTTCACATTGGTTACGAGGAATTTGAACTGCCCGCTCACAAGAAACTCAAAGCTCTACGTGAGTCAAATCGCGCACTACAACGGTTTCAGCAAGCTTCTCAATCGAGTAGTGTTCATGTCCCACCATGTGTTGTTCAAACTATGAGCAATTTGCTATAGCTGAGCCAAAGTGTCAAGATTGAGGTTGCCAGATTTGTATATCGTAGAGACTGTCATGATAACGTTTGGCGCGCGATGTGAATCACGTAGAGCATTGAGTTTTCATGAGCGGGTGGTTTGAATTCAGGCATTAAGAATCATTAAATATCTTCGTAAGGAGTTAATTTCGGTAATTTTCGTTGTGTGCATCGTGTTTAACGTAAAATTTTGATTAAGAAACATGTATCAGAATGCTGAAATTCGTACCTTGTCTAGTGGTCCTTTGAAACGTAGACGTTTAAAAGTGGTTCCATTGGGTTTCTCGTTAAGTTTACATAAAAAAGCACCCCTTAGAGTTTATGATACGACCCTGGGAAAAAACTTCGGTCATATGAACCGAATCTACGGTGTTCAATATCGGTCGAATTGTTCGGTTCATGCGACCGCTCACTCGGTTCTGGGAACCATATCTTCGGTTCGTGCAACCGAGCTTTGTCGTTAGTTTTTTCGGTTTGAATGTTGGTTTGCATGAGGCGAGGATGTCGTTCTCAAAACCGAAAGAGTGGTTACATGAACCGAGCAATACGGCTGATATTGAACCCTGTGCATTCGGTTCATATGACCGAAGTTTTTTCGCAGCGGAGGAGTAAAAATCAAAATTTGTAGTATTACTATAAAATTTGTGTAAGAACAAGGATGTGGTCGGAGCATGTTGACCTAATAGATGAAGAGGGACGAGCTAAAATTTCTAAGACCGGACAACCCTTTTGGGTTCGTCCTGGACGACCGCCTAAGAAATGGGTAGAAAGCCGGCTCTCCTCTCCTAAGGATGATTGAATTGTTGCTGTTTTTATTAATTTGACGAGTCCTTTTAGTTTAATGATTTTTGCTTTTTATAATATTTATACGATTTGATTTAATGAGCTTGTCACTAGATGGTCCTAGATGGTCTGACATAAAAGTCTATGCCCTAGTCACTCGTAGAGGAAGAAAAATATTAAGAAGAGGACTCAATAATGTCATGCGCAACCTCACTGTGCACCGCCGTGTATTCAGTTGTTGCATCTTTTATTTTTAAATTTCGCACTGTCTCTATATGTAATGTTTTTTTCATTATCATGGCGTGAACTAGTTTTCCGTTCCGCACGAATTCGAGTATATTCGAGTCGTTCTTTATTCATGGATAAAATGGACGCAATTATGCGAGGTGAATCTATGTCGTCACTTTTTTGTCGAAAAGACGCACAAATATTTTCTTGTGAACCTCAAAAACCATGGATCCATACGGATACCGGGGCTCATCCCAAAAGATGTTACGTCAGATTAGTTACGGAACCTCACAGTATACGGCAAACGGGACTTTGGTGCCAAAAAACTAGGAACTAGATTTTTTGCGCAAAAGTTGAAAGAGGTGTCAAACCTACATTTCACCCAAAAAACGCCCAAAAATGTCAAACTAATAACCCAAAGTTGTGACAACTTGAGGCTTGTATGTCGGAAAATGAGGTTACGAGCGAAAGCTCGTCAAAATTTCAACCTGTCATGCTCGGGGTCTGACGTATTGTTTTGGAGTGCACCTTTACGCTTGACTCTAGCACAAAAATGAGACCAAAATTTAGCAAGTAACTTTTTGAAAAATATTGTGGAATGCTTCCATAGATAATTAAAATTCCAAATTTTATAACGAGGGTGACAGAGGTCAGTCTCAGGAAAAATTTGAAATAGATGATATGTATTAAAATGCAAGTGCCAAAAAACGCATTTCTGCTGATTAGACTGTTTTTACCGCATTTAAAACAAATACTTCCCTCTGCAGATTTCGATTGTTTGCTGCTGTGGGTTTAAATATTAGAGCCTAACACACAGCGGAGCGGCTTGCTGCCGGCACTAAATGCGCACTGGCGCCTACAAACCTAAGTGGAAACTTCACGCATTGCGCAATGCTTGAAGTATCCACTTAGGTTTGTAGGCGCCAATGCGCTGGCCTGTCGGTCTCCCGCCTCGCCGCCGCAGCATACCACGGCGCCTCAAGCAACTGTTTCACAACAGATGTGTTGCGCAGTATCATACGAAATTGAAGGCGCTAGAACATGTTAAGAATGACAGTCATCTTTTAAGAGTGCGGAGCTTTCCTCTCAAAATGAATCAAGATACTAAGGCACAAAAAGAGAGCGGCCGCCCAAAAATTCACCAAGTCCTAGCATCCGGTATTAATAATGTTTAGTATAATTTTTGGATTTCATTAGTGAAAAAAGTGAGAAACAAAATCAATGCTATTTTCACCTGATCATATATGATGGACAGTTTGTTGACTGTAGATCGTAGTGTATGTATGACTGATATTAATCCAAAATTGCATCGATTGTTATCCTTGAAGAGTTTATTTTCCAATTTGATTAATAACCAAAGAAACTTCGTTGTAAAAAGCAGCAGGGGCTTCTCTCAGGCATATTGTGGAGATAAGTGCATACATTTATGGCTGCTAAAACCAAACGTGATTCCTTTTATTCTCTCCATGGTGCATCACTTTTCAGGAAAAGTGATCTTTTAAGAAAGCCGGATTTTTCAGACAAAATCAAACTGATGGAGAATTTGGAAGTGTAACAACCGGAGGTGACGACAAAATCTGTGAGAAATTAAAGTCACCTGCTCCCTTCTAACTTGATGGACCGGTCATTTAAAATCGAGTACTGAACGAGAAAATGGAGTCTACTAATCAGTTCACCTTCTTAAATTGACAATGCGCCGGAATTTCTTGAAAAATCTACACTTCAACGGTTAGAGTAGACTAAACTGCCTGAGCTGACAAAGGATGAAAAAAGAAACCCACTTTGCATTTCATTAGCGTGCTCTCGCCTTCCTTGAACACGGAAAGCATGGAAAAATTACGTGTATATGACACTATTCAAGGCGGAGACGACCAGGCAAGGCCCTTTTGACGTGAAAAAAGCGGGGGAGTTGTTCGGATTGTGCTAGACTCCTCCGCGACTATGCCGTGCGCCGTACTAAGGAAGAACGTCGTATGTGCCGTTGGACGGTGCCAAATTTACTCCCGTAAATTACGATTTTTTTTCTTTGGAAACTTAAATATATTTTTGTTTCAATTTTTTAGATAATTTTATGCGCAATTTTATCTACAGTAACTGAAAATTGTATGGATAATTGAATCAGTGAGTTCGAAAACACACCGACTCGGGTTTTTTTCGATTTTCACTTTTTTACGGTTTAGTAACACTTATGGATAGAAGCATCTGCACGCAAAAGGAAATTTCAAAATTGCAATTGGAAGTGCTCAAAACAGCGACGGGAAAAGGGAAGAAGCGAAGTATTTCATTGGACATACCAATTTTTGGCTATTTCAAGGGAAACGGGTGACCATCCGATTTTATGGTTTTCTTTTTTCGGTTCAGTATACCTTGTACCAACAAGTTATATAAATATTCAAGCGTTATTCAGGTAGAAAAATATGAATTTTTCAGGGCAGACTATGAAAAATCAGTATCTGAAAGTCGGTGAGAACGAAAACACACCAACTAGGAAATTTTTAAACGCTTAATTCTCTGTCATCAAACATGGTGCATTGATTTTAACTTTGTGCTTTACAAAGTCTCTAAGTACTTGTCCTTTGGCACCAAAAATGTTTTTTCTTAAACTAACTTTTTCGCCCGCTGCGCAGTTTTAGGCGTTTCCTGAACAATTTTTTTTTCCGAGTTTGTGTGTTTTCAAACTCACCGATTCAATTATGAATAGCTATCGTGAAAAATATATATTTTATTGGGAGGAATTTGGCAACTTTCGAATGTTCATACGGCGTTTTTCCTGAGGACGGCAGCAACTCCTCCGCGACTATGGTTGCGCGGTCGCCGGGCCGCAGCTTGATTAATGTGCGCCATTATAACCTCCGCACTTCTGACGACAAGAATTACTCTTTCATTAATCTCCACCTCGTTTATTCTATTTTATTTAGGGCAGTTCATTTTTGTAACGCCGAGCATCAATAGACCGCGTTAGCTCGAATCGCTCCGCTCCCAAGATTCGCGGATTAGGATTCCTCCTCCGAGGAGTCTAGTTAAATCGCCTTCAAAATGCCAGGTAGGCATCAAGCTCTGCATGCGAGTAGTGAAGGTCACCTACTTGAGGTTTCAATGAATCGCTATGCGTCAATAGATCACGTGAGCTCGAATCGCTCTGCTCCTAAGAATAGCGGATTAGGATTCCTCGGAGGAGGAGTCTAGTCAAATCGCCTTCAAAACGTCAGGTAGGCACCACGCTCTGCACGCGAGTAGTGAGAGTCGCATATATGAGGTTTCAATGAATCGCTAAGCGTCAATATACTGCTATTAGTGTGAGATGCTGCATCATGATGAATCGAAGATTAGAATTCCCCTATTGTAGAGACTAGCCAGAGAAAATCCAAACGGAAACCATATTTAAAAGTATGCGGGCTATCAAGAGAGATACTTCTCCTTAATACGCTCCTCGGAGGCGTCTGGTTAGATCGCCTTCAAAACGCCAGGTAGGCATCAAACTCCGCACGCGAGTAGTTAGAGTCACCTATATTATATGAGGTTTCAATGAATCGCAAAGCGTCAATGGACTGCGATTAGTGTGAGATGCTGCATCATGACGGATCGAAGATTAGAATTCCCCTATTGCAGAAACTAGCCAGAGAAGATCCAAACGGAAACCATATTTAAAAGTATGCGGGCTATCAAGAGAGATACTTCTCCCTAATACGCTATCCCCTTTAATTAGCGAAAAGCACTTTTGTAGGAGGGAATGGAGGATTGGTGGAGGGGGGTCACGTGAACCGCTTTTAAATCTTTTACTCCGAACATTTCCGGGTCGGACGATCTTAAGTCTAATTTATGAGCGTCATAAAACGTAATTAAGTAGGTAGCTAAGGGCTAAGTGTGCTCATTAAATTTATTGAATAAGTTTCCTAAAAGAAGAGGACTCGTTGCAACCCATTATACCTGTAAAAATCCCCGATTCCATAAACGAAGGCCGAGTTCCGAAATTATTTATTTCATTCGATAAAGTTGCATTGTTATCATTATATTCATTGTGATTAAATTGTTCTAAATATTATGGATGACATTAGGTTGCTGTAATGTCCTTTACGTATTTTCCATGTATGATGCAAAGCAGATTATTGGATTTAATTTTGCAATTGGACGTATTTCTGCCAAACGAAACTATGTTCATTAAGACATGAGCCCTGAGACCCATAAGAATATATGCATAACAGGGCTCATGTCATAGTGTATAAAGTTCCGTTTAGCAGAAATACGTCCAATTAGAAACTGCGGTCACTGGCTCTGTTCAAAAACAAAGTATGGAACCCCTGGTTCCCCCGTATACTTATGAAGTTTTACGAATGCGAGATGGAATCAGTATTTCCTAATTGCAAAATGTAGTCCAATTGGACGTATTTCTGCCAAACGGAACTATGTGCATTAAGACGTGAGCCCTGAGACCCATAAGAATGTATGCATAACAGGGCTCACGTCATTATGCACATAGTTCTGTTTCGTAGAAATACGTCCAATTGTTCTTAGTAACTTAGTGCCCACCATTCTGCACCCTTATTACAGACCTGATAGCCAAGTTTGGGCAGACGCGCACCTTTGATTATGGTATTTTAAGTTAGTGCCGTATTCTTAAGCGTTCCTCAATTAGCTCCTTTTCACATGACTTGCTTTATTAGGTTTCAAGACATTCCGTCCATGATTTTTTGCACGCGTACCTGTTTTGACCAGTAGTTAACGTCCAGTAATAAGCAACAGTGACTTCCCTAGTAGCATGATTCACTTTCCCCTTCCTGACAAACGTATAAGGAATTAATACCGGTTATATAAGCACCATTTTAACTAAAGTTTTTATATCGTGTATATAAGTTTTATATAAAATGCCCATGAAAATAATTATTCATATTTTCAGAAGATAACGTTTATATAAAATTTATATAATTCAGGAAGGGTTTTTATAAATTTTCTTTATACGCATAGTATCCTTTTGCTTAATTTGCTTAATATAACTGTTATATAAATGACCTGAATGACTTTAACGTAAACCTATCTCATTTTCATGAATGATGATGATGATCTCATTTCAATGAACACCCTCGACTCACAGACTGCGTGGGATAGGTATTATTAGAGGTATTAGTGGCTCCGAGACGAGTTAAAAGGGGATATTTCGGCACACAATCCGAGGAGCCCTGTTACCTCAGTTGGTAGCGTGTCTGGCTCATAACCCTGCCCAGTTAGACAGCAATATTTTAAAAATATTTTAAAAATATTGAAATTTAATATATTTTTAAAATGTTTTCATGTATTTTTAAAATATTTTCAAAAGTACTTTTGAAATACAATCAATGAATATTTTTAAAACATTTTAAAAATATATTAAATTAAAATTTTTAAAATAATATTTTATAATATTTTTAAAGTATATCATAATTATTTTTGTTAATATTTTAAAAATATTATTAAATATTATTTTAAAAATTTTAATTTTTTTTAAAATGTTTAAATTAATATTATAAAAATTTAAAAGAAAAAAGGAAATGATGATAATAATAAATAAATAACATAAATACATCGACATAAATTCAAACTAGAAAAAGGCCCAAATAATTAAAACTGGAAAAAGACGCAATTATAAAGTTTAAAAAAATAGAGAGAGAGAGAGTTAAAAAAATGAGAGTTAAAAAAAATAGAGAGAGTTAGAAAAATGATAGTTAAAAAACATGATAGTTAAAAAAAAGAGAGAGCTAAAAAATTGAGAGAGAGTTTAAAAAAAATGAAAATGAAAAAATTACATCATGAAATAAAAAACAATAAATAAATAAATAAATAATTAATAATAAAGTCTGGTAAAATATTATAAGAATCCGTCAATAAACAAACATATTACGGACTCAGAGGCCTGCGATAGTTAAGAGATTGAATTTAGGGGCCCATCCATATCAAGCCTGGCTGGTCTGGTGGTAAAGTACTGGACTTCGGATTGCAACTCCATCCCGAGGCGTGGGTGCTAATCCCGACTAGGACGCCGCGGATTTAAGGTAGGTCACAACTCTACGATGATCCACCACCTGGTAGTAACGCATATGAAAACTTGCACACTTCATAACTAGAGTGCGCTACCAGCCAGGAAGAATAATGAAAATTCATTTTATACACTGTTTGAATTTGGTTATATAACTTTTATACTAAGGGTTACATAAAAAGCTTATTTATAATGTAAACTTTTAACTAAAAAACTTTACATCCATTACATAAACAATGAATATTCTTTAGCTTGTGGTTATTTACAGTTTATACTTTTAAAAACAAATTTTTTATATAACTCTGCTACTAGGGTTGGTTCAAGCATTACATTTTAGTCCGTACGTAAAATTATACTGACCAAATCGAAATGAGAAGATTGAGGTAGAAACAGGTGTTGTTATGGTAACTCATTTTTAAATGAAATTTTATTTTCACCTTTTGATTCATATTTTCAAATTGTCGTTGGTGAATATTTGGTTTTATTTCTATCCTTAAAATTTTCCATATAAAATATACCGTTTATATTCTTTTTTTTAATTATTATTTTAAATGAAAATATGACTTCATTTTAAAAACATTTACATTTTTAAAACGTGGCAAATATTTGTAAAACCTTTTTCAAGCTATGTCACTGATATAAAAATAAATAATAATCAATTAATATCAATGAGCTATGGTTGTGTTGAAAAAAAAAAAAACTGTACAAAAATGAATACAAGAACAGGAAATAAACCAAGAATAACGCAATCTTTGGTTTTATCCCATTTGCACACCGATCTTTTACAGTCATATACGTCCAATTTTGAGCGTTCAGACCACGCTGTAGCACAGTAAAAGCACAAAATATGTAAAAAAAAAATAAAGTGTTTTGGAAATCATTCAAGTTGACGCGGGAACTTCATAATTACGAAGTACACATCATATATTCCTTAAATACATTTTTTTTTTTTTCATCATTTTAAATGAGAATAACCCATGCAGAGCGTGCAAACATTTCAACATAATGAGTTGAAAAACGCTGACTCCGCGAGTTTAAATATTAGAGCCTAACTCACAGCGGAGCGGCATGCTGCCGGCGCGAAGAGCGCACTGGCGCCTTCAAACCTAAGTGGAAACTTCACGCGTTGCGCAACGATTGAAGTATCCAGTTAGGTTTGTAGGCGCCAATGCCCTGGCCAGCCGCCCGCCGCGCCGCAGGCCGCAGCGTGCCACGGCGTCTCAAGCAACTATTTCACAACAGAGGTGTTGCACAGTATCATACGAAATTGAAAGCACTTCAACATATTAAGAATGACAGGCAACTTTTAAGAGTGCGGAGCTTTCCTCGCAAAATAAATCAAGATACTAAAAAAAAAGAACGCATAAAAAGAAAGCGGTCGTCCAAAAACTCTTTAAGTCCAAGCATCCGTAATTAATAACGTTAAGCATAATTTTTGGACTTCGGTAGAGAAAAAAGTGAGAAACAAAAACAACGCTATTTTCACTTGATCATATATGATAGCCAGTTTGTTAAAAGTGATCGTAGTGTATGTATGACTAATATAGCTCATCTATATATGACTTAAACATTTCGGGGTGAGTTCTAGAGACATTCTTGTCAGGAGACTTTCTGTAAATTAGTTGGGTTGAATCACATTTGCTAAACCTATTTCTTAACACGTTTTTCATAAGACGTTAATGGGTGAATCTAAATTTTCTAAACATAAATTACACTGTAACAAAGATAACAGTGCCGAGTTTTTAAAGTGCCGACGCACAGTGGATCGAGTCAATCAGAGAAGTCGGACGTAAAAGTTTTGACTGAAACTGCAAATTTTGATGTTTATTTCGTCACATTCTACTTTTCGAGGAATGCGTTCCGCAGGAAATTTCACGAAAAAACCAATGGCACCACTTTTAGAACCTCAAAGTTGTGTATAAACGGATTTATAAGCGTTTAAAGTTTCCAAATTTTGTCCGATCTCTCCTATTGGCTCGATCCACCGTGCGGTGGCTGAAGTCAAGAAATGCGAATCCAACGGACTAGCCATCGATTTAAGCATCGCTGAACTTGTGAACTTGCCACGGACGACGTTCGTTGTGGCCGTCAATGCAACAATATCCGATGAAAATACGAGAGAATTTTTCCTGCTCGCCGAAACATGGCGACGACGCTTCTGGTGGAACGAATCGCGACGGATTAACTGCTGATTAATCGCTCCTTTACTTTCCTCCAGCCCCTCCCCCAATCCGTCGCCCCCCTGCCCCGAGGGCCGAGGGGTCTTGAATATTTCCCCGGCACCGGGTGAGGGTCAGTCCATTCTCTGCGGGTTTGAAAAGTTTCGGCACACGTGTGCTTGAATAATTGAGCTCCTTTTTTCTCCGCCGCTATCGTATCTTGACCGGAAAAGCGCTGCGTTTCGAAAAAAAAGCGGTTGCTCCAACCCTTTAAGTCGCGATGTTCCGAACGATGGTTTTAATTTTTTCAGACACCGTCGTGCCAGTTTTTATGTAAAATGTTGTTTTTTTTCAATGGTCGAAAAATCTAACAATGGATTGCTGAGAAAATTTACAAATTTTCTTGGTAGTATTTTCGAGAGAACGAATTTTTTCCTTTCCCATCTCTTCATGAAAAAATAAAAGACTCAAGCAGAATTAGGGTCGTTCGAGGTCAAATCTAAAGCCAAATCTAATATATTGATAGTGGAGCATAGAAAAGTGTTACTCGACAATGTAGGGACATGGATGCATTTAACACGGAGAGTCGTTTACCTTTTCTTGTTGCGTTTGGTAATGAATCATCATCAGGCGAATCTGAGCGTTGACATTCGAAAGTACACGGTTAAAAATGTTCGTACACTGTGTTAATTTGTGTACTTATCTTTGTGTCGATCGACTCAAATGACTCGGTTGCTCAACACAATTTTGTGTTAAATCGACCTATAACGTACGTTACTCCAAGACATCGGATCATTAAGAAATCGTCCTGCCGACTTTAGGTTCTCTTCTTTTCCTCCCTGTACTCGGAGGTTAATTGCGACTTGCGGATGGTTAGCGCACTGGATTTACCTCCGATGCGATCCAGTGTGGAACCTGGCTGCTCATTTTTAACAAGGTCGCCGATTTTCAACACAAAGATTTGGTCACCTTAACCATGAGATTTACTTGATACACACAAAACACAACCAACAGCTTGTGTTACTTCGTGTTTTACTTCCCATCATATAACATAATATTTTTGTTACTTATTCTAACTATGTTACTGTTACATCCGCCTAAAATACCTGCGGGCTGATGATTGGAATTGATGGATTAAGCTATAGATAAACAATAAGACAAACAGAAATGGGAGGGATCCTATTGGTGGAAATGTATGGTTGTAATGACAAAAGAGGTAGGTAATAGACTAACTAACGGCAACTCACGAGAGACTCTCTAATTGGACGTATTTCTATCAAACGGACCTAAGCGCCATATAGGGTCAGGAAGGTAGGGGGGCTTGCATTGGCGGCGAAATCGGGCATCCGGCTCATTCCGTCCTATACTCGAAATGCTTTTTCATGGCGCTTAGGTCCGTTTGACAGAACGCACTATCTGGGATTCTAAATTCCTCAAAAGGAACTCAAATTGGCGCTTAGTTCCGTTTGATAGAAATACGTCCAATTAGTCAATCATTTTCTTCCTCAGTCCATAACAACAAACTTTTTCAACCAGTAAGATCGCTCAATTTTCCGTTTATCTTCCGTGTCCATAGCTTTGTCTATCAATTTTAACACTCCGTCCGCTGTCAGGGTCTGTAAAATGCATCGTCTCCGACTCGGCAACGCTCGGGTGTTGATGTGGCGTTGTTCGGGAGCCCGGGCGAATAATCCGGTAAATCCGGCCTTGTTGCCCGTGCGGGTTCTCGGGCGCCGGGGCTGGAGGCGAGCTTTGATGGCTCGACATATCTCTTTGCGGCCCGCGTTTCCGTACTCGGAGCAATCACCTGCAATTTCATCGGGGCAACCGGGCCGGTGCATAATTCACGGAAACCGCGAGATTAAAAAAAGGAGGGGCCGCGCCCGGGAAAAACAGCTGCAGATTACGTAAGAATTACTCGCCCGCTTCCCGGCTCCCGCCTCAGGAGCCGCCATAAAGTTTGCACGCTGCGGGGACGCCGCCATTCCCGCGCCGCACACTGGATCGAATCGATCAGGGAAGTCGGACACGACATTTCTGGCGAAAATTGCCAATTTCTTTGTTAATTCAGTGAGATGTTGAATTGGACGTATTTCTGTCAAACGGAACTAAGCGCCAAATTGAGTTCCTTTTGAAGATTTTAGAATCCCGGATAGCGCGTTCTGTCAAACGGATCACTAAGCCCCACGGAAAAGCATTGCGAGTATAGAAGGAGCGAGCATCGCGTTCCGCAACACTCGCCAATCCAAGACCCCCTCTCCTTTCCTCCCCCTGTGGCGCTTACGTCCGTTTGATAGAAATACGTCCAATTTTAAAAGGTGCGTCTCGAAGGAAATCTTACGATTGGAACCACTTTCAAAACAGTATGCTGGAATTTTTTAGCCAACGTGCGTTATAAATCAGCAGAAAGCTAAAAACCTCAATACAAAGGGGAAAAGCTCACATGAGCACAATTTTCCCTCAAAGAAACACACTGTTTGGTGCAATCCTAGTAACGACCATTCAGGAAGGCGACTGCAGACGCGTTTCGGCCGTTTCGTATTGGGCCAATCCTCAGTGCAGCGCAGCCTCCTGAATGTCTTGCTACCAAGCTCGGAGAGGTCGTGAAAACCGGCACGAGGCATGGGCAAGCGGTTGCTGGCGGCAATAATGATTGGCTGAGGATTGACCCAATGAGACCGGAACGCGTCTGCAGTTGCCTTCCTGAATGGTCTTTACTAGTGTTGCACCAAACAGCGTATCTCTTTAAGGGAAAATTGTGCTCATATGAGCTTTTTCCCTTTGTGTTGAAGTTTTCAGTTTTATGCGCTGATTTTTAACGCGCGTTGGCTAAAGAGTTCCAACATACTATCTTAGGACCCGTGCGTCTACCGCAATCAGTTTGTGTACTTTCAAAACCTAAAAGTTTTGTCTAAACGAACGTAAGTATAAGCTTAAGTTTCAAAATTTGGTTCGACTTCTCCCATCGACTCAATCCAGTGTGCGCCGCTCTGTCTTCTCGGAAGTAATTCCGCCACGCCGCATGACGCAATTTGCAAAGGAGGCACGCCGCCCTGCAGTGCTCCTGTTGTGCCGAAAAATGAAATGTTGTAGTCACTGAACCGGGAGGTGCAATCCCATTCGCGGTTCAGCTGGACGTATTTATGCTGAAAGAACTATTTGCAAATTAATTAAATGAAAAAAGTAAATAAATAATTAAAAAAAACTCCGTAGCCCGCACACCCCATGTACGTCGTACCGTTTGATTTAATATTCAGTTGTGCAGTTCCTTTTAACATGATTTCGTCAATCCAAAGGGCATGCCTCCTAATTTTTAACCCTCTAAGACGAGCCGCATCTGTAGCAAAGTCGTAGCTAGGAATTCTTTAAGGGGGGGGGGATCCATTTACATTATTTTGTGTACGTCCCTGATAATGTTTTATGTCTACCCTGCTCCAAAAATAAAAAATATACAATTAACGAGGCTAAGGGCCAGGGGGGGGGGGCGGACCACATGGACTGATTTGCAACAAATGCAATTTCGACGGTGTAAGCCCGTAACAGCGTAACTCGTTTTTTCTTACTTAAAAAAAATGATGAAATAGGAAAATCAAATGCCTTAAAGTGGTTGGAAACATTCGTCTGTGTGAGTGATTTTTTACATAGGCCCAGACATGGTTACTGATTACATGAACATGATTATTGCGACTGCGGATGAAGCACCCGTTATAGTCATGCATTTTAATGCATTTCAATAAAACTACGCCACAAATCGTACGTTTCGAAATGTGATTTAGATTACTTGATGTCCTCAAAGCATGATTTTCGAGCGATTTTACCTGTAAACACTCTACTCAGTTAACGGTATCTTTTGTTTGCAACGGACCCATTATTTTAGATTGCCATTAAATATGTATTACGGATGAGAATTGAATTTGGAGCATGCCTGGGACTCCACTACCGGATAAACCGGCTTTCTAGACCGACTCCGTTGTTCCGGCTTCCGGATCCGTGAAATTGCAAACTTCACCGAAATTGCGCCGACGCCACGTTCCGAAAGCAGATGCAAGGCATCTTATCAGCGCCGTGAATTTTAATACCACCGCAAGAAGCCGTTTGCAACGCGCTCAAGAGTCAATTCTGCCGTCGTAAACAACGTCGGACGACGGAAGAACGCCGTAACAACACTCGGATGTTGTTAGATTATTTCGAAAATCACGAAATTACTGGACAGTTCATGCACATCTCTCTTTGAAATTTTTAGAGCACTTTTATTTACGAAAATATTTAAAAATTTCAAGGAAAAGTAATATGAAATTTTTTCTGGAAAAAAAGAAGAACAGGACAGAAAAGAAAATTGAGAGACGCAAATTGCATTTAGTGAAACGAAAATTGAGCCCTAAACTTAAAAATTATTCATGTTCTCCTTGTACTGGGAGAATAGCGCGGATCGCTTGCCGGACAGCGGCTCAGCGAGGAGGAAATGTTGTGACGTCACAGGTTAGATTTTGCTCTTGTTTCCCGTGTGAACCGCAGCCAGCCCTAGATTGATCAGCACTTTTCGTGAGATGCTATTGGCGTAAAAGGGCAGGACGCGCGGGACGTAGGAAGCGGCGGTGCACGGTGACGCGCGTTTTCCGGATTATTTCTAAACTCAGTCGCTCATATTCGCCGGGATGGGAAATGTCGCGATTCCGTGTAATGTCCAGGTGCACGTAAAATTCCATCCCTGAGTCCTCAAAGTGTTTTTCGGCGGTGTTGAATCAACCTCCGTAGACCTCTGGAATAGAGGATCAGCACATTAGAGTCGTCCGACCGTTGCCCCCGCCAAGTCATTGAGTGCGGTTCAACCCTTCCGTCAACGTTTTGAGTGAAAATTCGTCAGCAGCCTCCGCGAGACCCCCGGCATAGAGGATCAGCACATTAGAGTCGTCCGACCGTGCCCCCGCCAAGTCCTGGTGTGCAAGCTGTAGTTTTTGTCTGTTTTTGAGTCTCAGTTGTTTTGGAGAGTCTTTGGAAGTTTGGAAGATTTTGAAGGAGATTTAGTTGTGTTTTTCGGTTTCGTTGTCCTGAAACTTGATTCGTGTATGCTGTCTATGATTATTAAATCAATCAATCATTCCTTTAATCAGTCAATTGTTGTCTTGTCATCATTCAACCATGTGAGCTATCCGTGGCTCCTAAAATTCGCGGATTGGTGGAGACTTCGCCTCTTAGGCGCCCCCGAAATATTCACGCTCTTTACGCCCCCAGAGCGAGCCCATGTCAAGTGCGTTGCCGGGCGAGTTTTAGCCGTTTCATTAAGCTAATCACGGTTTACTGTGTCTATCTAATGGACGTATTTCTGCCAAACGGAACTATGTGCACTAAGACATGAGCCCTGAGATCCATAAGTGTATATGCAAAACAGGGCTCACGTCCTAATTCACTTAGTTCCGCTTCGCAGAAATACGTCCTAATAACATACCAACACGATTCAAACTTGGTTAAAACGTCTTGATGCAACTATTTATTCGTGCTCGATGGATGGCCATGTGGCATCTGTCAAAATGAAGGCGCTTCAATGTTCCTCACACTCATCTGGTGACGCAATTGACTTTCCAGAGAGTAAGTGATTACGCACAAGAAAAGGGGCATAAGCTCACAATAGTAAAATTTTCAATACAACTTTTTCTGTCGAGTAAGGTTTTAATGATAGTTTCCCTGTGCAGATATAGGCGTTTTTAAATGAGCCAGAAACAGTACATCCTTATTGCAAAACGTACTTCACTGCTTTTTTTTTAATTTATGTGCATTATTCCCTTAAATTTTCCCATAAATTTATTCTACCCTTACAGCTTCAACCGCGAAAACCGTGATGAAGACCGCGACTACAAGCCGAGTGACTTCACACGGCCCTCGGGCAAGAAAGAGACGCGGGCCTTTCACGGGCTAGCAACCTCAAAAATCCAGCACGAAGTTGAACGCACTCTGCAATACTGCTGTGCTAAGGAAAAACGCCGTAAGAGCCTTTAGACGTTGCTAAATTCCCTTTGATAAAACACGAATTTCCTGGTAAGCTAATGAATATTTTCCCTCCAATTTGTCAGATAATTCTGTTCGCAATTCCACCGAAAAGTCCAACAAATTTCAAAGGAAAATATTTATAGCTTTTCTCAAAAACGAAAGTTTTTTTGGAAGAAATTTGGCAACTTACAAATTTTCATACGGCGTTCTTTCCTAAGCAAGGCAGAATAGAAAAGAGAGGAAAAACATGAAACGAAAAAAAACGCGAGGGACAGATTCCACGAATAATTCTCGATCGAGCACGCCATGAAAACACTCCCTCGCACTCACACCAGCGCACAGCCGTATCAAACACACCGGAAAAAACACTCACACGCGGAAGCACATGTTAACGAACTACTTCCACAAGTGCTTAAGAACTCGCTTTTTCACAGTCCTGAGTAGTTTCGCGTTGCAACAAGCGGTATGAAAGAGCTTCGCTACTTAATTTCACCCTTTTTCTATCACCAGCCATCGCGATCCGATCCCTCGACGCGATATCTTATTGGGACGGATCCGTATCGATGAAGCTCTATCATAGCAGTGGCGTGGCGTGAATTTCGATAAATCGATTGTTATGCCATTTAAACCTACGGGAAAGGATCGATAAACAGGGTGTTCGCAGCGAACACCTTAATCGATTCTTTACCATAGGTTGAAAGGGCATAACAATCGATGTATCGCAATTCACGCCACGCCACTGCCTATCATGTAACGTAATAAAGCAATCTAGTTTGTTCGAAGGCATCGATTAAGCTCTCATAATCGACATTCGAGGAATCGAAAGAGATGTCAAACTCGTAATCGTAAATTGGTGACAGGATCGATAAACGATGAACGATTCCACGGCCCGAGTCACCGTATCCCTTCGGCAAAAGCATTACCCCCCCCCCCCTCAGGGCCCTCGTAGGGGGGGGGGGGCACTGTAGACTTAAATATCATTTTCTTTCTTCTCGTTCTCTCTGCCTTTTGGTGCAGCCCTTCGCCGTTACGTTAGTTGCCGCCGTTATATGCGTCTACAGGGTGTTGCTCAAACTCGCACGACTCTACGTGAGTTGTATACCGCCGCGTTAAGGAAGAATGCCGTATGAACCCTCAGGTGTTGTCAAATTTCCTTCGATAAAACACGAACTTTCTGGTAAATTTATGAATATTTGTCTCCAATTTTTTAGATAATGGAGATGTTGCATGTGTGAGGAATTTGCGATTTGACTGATGATTCTTAGGAAGAAGTTCGCGAGAAACACGATGGTGTTACTGGTTTTCTCTGAAATCATCTCCCAAGCTCAAAAACAGCTCTAAAATTGAGGCCAAAATGAAGGGGATATCCCACGCTATCGTGAGAGTCCACTTCTAAATCAAAACAAACTCTCCATGCATAGATAGGGAGCAAATACATTAGCAGTGATACCGTGTTTTCAGTTTTAGAGTTCCCAAATAATGTGGCAGCCAGCTGTCAATGTATTTGCTCCCTATCTTTGCATGGAGAGTTTGTTTTGATGTAGAGGTGGACTCTCAGGATAGCGTGGGATATTCCCTCCATTTTGGCCTCAACTTGAGAGCTTTTTTTGAGAAAACCTCTATTGTGAAATAGTCGCTTGAGGTGCCATGCCGCGGCACGGTAAGCGGGCGGCCAGCGCGAGACGCGCATTAGCGCCTACAAACCTAAGTAGATACTTCTAACATTGCGCAATGCGTGAAGTGTCCCTCTAGGTTTGTAGGCGCCAGTGAGCCTCTCACGCTGGCTGCACGCCGCTCCGCTCTGTTTGGCTCTAATATTTAAACTCGCAGAGTCAGCGTTTTTCAACTCATGATTTTGAAATGCTTGCACACTCTGCATAGACTATTCTCATTTAAATTGATGAAAAAATATGTGTATTAAAGGAAAATATATTGTGTATTCTGTAAATATTAAGGTGATTCCGTGTCAAATTTAATGATTCTCAATGCCCTCTAATTTTTTCTTTCATATTTTGTGCCTATACTGTGCTGCAGCGCAACAAAACGCTCAAAATTGGACGGATTTGATTCTAACAGATCAATGTACAAATGTGTTAAAACGAAAGATTGCGTGCTTTTTGGTTTTTCCCCTCTTTTATTCATTTTTGTTCAGTTCCTTTCAACACACGACTCATTGAGATTAATATCGATACCATCGCTTGAAAATGTTTTACAAATGATTGCTAGGTTTTACTAAGATGAATTACAAGAAGAAAGTAACATTTCATTTCAAAAATGAGGTACCGTATGTAACAACACCTCCTTCTCTTTAAATTTTCTCATTTCGATATTGTCGATATATATGTAATTTTAAAATCGGACTTAAATATAATGCTCGAACCAAACCACTGTTGCTTATTTTACGCATGGATGCAAACTACTGGACAAAACAGGTGCGTGGACAAAAAATCGTTGACGGAATGTCCTGAAACCGGGAAACTTGAAAAAGCGTGTTACAAACTACGCAGATTGCGCGCTAAGGAGTGGATCTCAGACTTTTCTGACGAGTCCAACGTGATTTTCGAGCGAATTTACACTTTAGAAGTATATTCAGTTGGCTGTATCTCTTGTTCGCAACAGACCCATTTTAGGATATTCAATGTGTTCTGCATGTCAATTGTTTCCGGAGCACCCTGTGCCTATCGCTTCCTGGGCCGGGCGTTCGGTATCTTTGTTGTGCTTGCGAGTTGCGGCCGTAGATTCTCATATCTGCATCTCGTCGCGCGTTTCGTTTTCCGATTGAAGTGCCGTCTCCGTCGTTCTCGTCCTCGTCGCGGTCGTAGAAGTAACGACTACCGCGATTGGGATCGGCCGTAAAATCAAATGGCGAGTTCGGGATTCATGTGATTTCTTTCCTGTGATTCCTGTCGACACCGCGTCGATTGCAACGTTAACCCACTTCCAGATGGAGGGCTCGCTAATGCATCGCTAGACAGGGCCAGGATTAAAACATTACATGATACGGACTGAAGCGTGTAACATTTTCTGGGTAGGCAACTATTCGTGCTCTATTATTGTGTTTTGCCTACCTCGTAAATTGAAGGAAATTTTTAAAGCTAAAATTTTTGACCATGATTATGCTCAGGGATGGGCCTGTTGCAAACTTCACCTAGAGCAAAACGAAGAGTAGTTGCTGAAAGTAAAGGTCTCAAAAATCACGATGAGCGCACTGGGAAAGTCTGAAATACACTCCTAAATGAACCACTAGACAAGCTGCGAGGATAGGCTTTCTGATACATGTTTTTTTAACCAAAATTTAACGAAAAACACGATTCGTGCAACGAAAATCACTGAAATTTGCTCCTAACCAAGATATTTAATGTTTCTTGTCGCGTGAATTCAAAACTCCCTCCCATGAACACACAATGGTCTGTACACGTACGTCAGATTGCAAACTGAACGTTACAGTGGCAGTCTCTGCGACGCGAAAATATGCCAATCTCAATCCTGACGCTTTGGCTCAGCTACAGCAAATTGTTTACACTTGGAACAGTCAAGGGTGGAAAATGAACAATTTCCCATAGAAAAGCCTACCAAAACCGTTGAGGTGCGCGATGCGACTCGTGTAGAATATTGTGTTGCTTGTGACCGAACCATTTCAACTCCCCGTGACCAATGTAAAATTAAAACATTAATATCTCAGTTAGGAATTAATTTCAGTAATTTTTGATGCAAGCATCGCGTTTTACGTGAAATTCTGGTTCAGAAACGTGTATCAGAATGCTTAAATTCGTACCTTGTCTAGTAGACCATTAACCCAAATTGCCGGTTACTTTTTCTTCCCGGTGTAGATGTAGAATCGATAGATACCGATGATCTTATTCAAATTGACGAAGCTCCGAGTTGCCAACTTCATCCCCTCGGCTGCCCAGACCCGTCCCCCCCCCCGCATCGAACGAGGGGGAGGCCTCTCCGCACCACTGACCCGACACAACCCCAGCGACCGCGACCCGCCTCGTAAACATGCAAGACGATGCCCCTCGCTTGCTCTCCAGGAGGAAACGCTGAATAATACAGGAAGTAAATACTCACCCGCGTACGAGCCACGCTCGGAAAAGGGAGGGGGGCGGGTAGGATCGGGGGGGAGGAGGAGGGAAAAAGTGCGCTAAGAAATAAAACGCTCCTGCGACGACGTCATGGAAGGAACTCTAATAAACAAGGAGCGGATACCGCGGGGGTGGGGGGAGGGGGAGGGCATCGCGAAAATAATGGCTCATACATTAGGAGGAATGACACGTAAGATTACTTAAGAAGCTTCTCCGACCCGTCTTCGGCGAACGTCTTCCTTTCCCACCTGCCCCGTGTGGTTATACTTCCCGCGGGACGGCGGAGCAGGGGGGGAGGTTTTTATCAGCACGCATGGCTCTCATCTCATTGTTGGTACTTGATGCTCTGCCGATTCGGGTGATGGATTAACGGTGGAACTGTAAGTGCGGGCGCATCACGTCAGCCGGGAGAGCTTTTGGAAATCTTTATTGTGCGGCTTATCTGGGGCATCACGCGCCGGGCTCCCTGGATTATGACCGATTTCAACCGAACCGAGCCGCTTCCCCCCGCCCTCGGAAAAAATAATCGTAAAAAAGGGGATGAAGTTGCTAATCCACCGCTGTTTATCAGAAGTTTTACGGCTGTGTTATTTTATCGGAGATTTCTCGTGATTCGTCTGAACGGTTGTTTTTTTTTTTGAGAATTTTGATCTTCTACAGGGGGGCGTTTTTCGGAACAATTTTGACGAGTCGGGTCGAAAAATCCAATTTTTGAATTTTTACGGAAAAATCTCTCGGGAAAACTCGTACCGAAAAAAAAGTTTTGAGTGGTATTCCTCATTTTGGGATCAAGAGAGGACCGTAAAGTTGCATTACGGTTGGCATATATACATCATAAGGTTAAACCGAATTTTGAATATCTTATCATAGACTTTTCTTGTTTTTAAATTTTTGAGGATGCGTCAGTGAGGCTTACTCAGAAATTTGGTGTGATAATAATTGTTTATGCCCAACTCAAATTTAGGGCGACTTGCGTGCGAACTTATTCTAGGAAAGGTACATCGGCGGTTGCAAACTTTCGATATAGAGGACTGAAACTTTTGTTTGAGCTATAACAAGCTTTTGGCGTAAATTCAAGCAGGGTCTACCAATGTATTCAAATAATAAACTGCTATGACATCTTGCGAATCGTTCAGATTGCTTATTATAAAGAAAATGATCAACTACGCCAAGAAATCAGCCTTTTAAAAAGTTGCGTGTCACATAACTAGAAATATTATTATTTCACACTGTTTAGGGGGAATTTGAATTGCCCGATCACAAAAATCACAACAAGGAAAAAAATAGGGTAGCCGACACAACTAGAGGCTAGTTAAAAATAAAAGCGCAAGCTACCGTGCGGTAGTTACGAGAACTACCGCGGTGGAGGTCACAACTAGCCCGGTAGTTACAAACTACCGGGCTAGAAACATTAAATATCTTGGTCAGGAGATAATTTCGATCAGCAATTTCCGTAGCGCGAATTTAGTTTCACGTGAAATTGTGGTTAAGTTACTTAGTTATTATAATTTTAAGACATTCAGCGACTCAGTTAAGGAAGATGTATGAGAATACTTAAATATATACGCTGTCTCCTGGTCCGTCCTGCTGTTTGTGATATTTTTAGAAGTTATGTAGTAAGTTATGTTTAGAAAATTTAGATTTGCCCAGTAACGTCTCATGACAAACGTGTTAGGAAATCGGTTTAGCAAATGTGATTCAACCCAATTAATTTACAGAAAGTCTCCTAACAAAAAAGTCTCTAGTACTCACCCCGAAATTGTTAAGTCATGTATAGATGAGTCATATCAGTCATACATACACTACGATCTACAGTCAACAAACTGTCCATCATATATGATCAGGTGAAAATAGCATTGATTTTGTTTCTCACTTTTTTCTCTAATGAAATCCAAAAATTATGCTAAACGTTATTAGTACCGGATGCTAGGACTCAGTAAACGTTTGGGCGGCCGCTCTCTTTTTGTGCCATAGTATCTTGATTCATTTTGAGAGGAAAGCTCCGCACTCTTAAAAGATGACTGTCATTCTTAACATGTTGGAGCGCCTTCAATTTCGTATGATACTGTGCAACACATCTGTTGTGAAACAGTTGCTTGAGGCGCCGTGGCACGCTGCGGCGGCCAGGCGGGAGACCGGCAGGCCATCGCAATGGCGCCTACAAACCTAAATGGATACTTCAAGCATTGCGCAAAGCGTGAAGTTTCCACTTAGGTTTGTAGGCGCCAGTGCGCAATTGCGCATTTAGTGCCGGCAGCACGCTGCTCTGCTGTGTTTTAGGCTCTAATATTTAAACTCACAGAGTTAGCGTTTTTCAACTCATGATTTTGAAATGTTTGCACGTTCTGCATGGATTATTCCATTCTTTCGATAAAATGTTTATTTTGGAGGAAAATTATGAATCAGTGGCAAAGAAGTGAAGTTGATTTAACATTCTGGATGTAAAAAAGTGCGCGAGAACTTTAAAAATGCTGAAATACCCGCCACAGCAGTTAGTTTTACATCTTGAAACTGCTAAAGTGACTGCTGTAGCGGGTAATTCAGCATTATATAAGTTCTCGCACACTTTTTTCACATCAAGAATGTTAAATTAACTTCACTTTTTTCCGGTGAGAAATTTCCAATAGCTTGAGGTAAAATTTCGAGAAAAATTATCAGAAAAGTTGGAAGAAAGATTTGTACAAATTTTCCCGAAAATTCGTGATTCACTAAAGGAACTTTGGCAACGCCTAAAGGTTCATACGGCGTTCTTCCTTTGCGCGGCAGTATAGGTGGGTGGACAAAAAAATTATCAGCTCAATTTCATTTCTGATTCCTCTCTAACCCCTCACAGGGACACGACGTAGAAAGCAGAGTACACGATGCCCAAAGATGGCTTGGTTATATTTTTTTCCTTCAAATTTTCTGAGAAGCAACAGACTTCTATTGTTTTGCATTTTTCGTTATCTCGGTCGTAATTTTGAAGTTTTTTCATCGAATTATCGTAGCGGTGAGGGTGATTTTTCGAGTCCAGAGAGTGTTTTGGAAGTCAAATCGCTTTGGAAACCTCCAGTAAGGGGTGCGCGAATCCCGGGAACAGAGCAGTCACAGGCACCAACGCGCCAAATGCGCCTAAAAATCGGCCATGGCGCCTAAAAAATGAAAGCTCTGCGCCAACGTGGCCCTTAAAAATCTGGATTTTCACAGGAAGTCACAAAAAGAAAGAAAAACAAATCTATTTGAATTGAAAAAACTCAGAATTTTCAGCACTACAAGTGAAAGCTTGCTTTTTCTATTCTTCACGATTTCATTCTTAGTGCCTTTGTCTTCCCGAAGGTACAGCTACTTACTAGTTCTGTTACGAAAACATCTTGCGTCTAACTTTTCACTAAATGCGCCGTAATATTTAGGCAAAAAGTCAATTTTGCCCCTAAAAATCTTCAATGGCGCCTAAAAATCGGGCTTGATGCGCCACATGGCTCCTAAAACTCAAAGGTGAGTTTTGAACACTGCAGAGCACTCTTGATTTTTACGTGAGTTTTTTTACACACCTTGTTCCTTGTTTACGTTTTTTGTGACGGTTCTAATGAAGTAGTGACACGAACCACACCAAGAGTATCTCGAGAATGAGGAAAATAAAGCCGCACGTACCCCCTTTCATCAGATCCATCATCTTTTCCCGCGCGCGGCCGAGAGAAAATAATTATTGAAACAGTCTTCAGTAAAAGGCCAAGTATGAGACTGCCTAACGCGCAGCGCAATATTGCCATATTTTTGGCGATTTTATGCCCCAGAAAGGCTAACTTTTACTTACAAAGGCTGTCCCGATAAAAACTGAGCGTTTGTTTTGTTGTGAGCGAACTATTGGAGACATCGAATGTGTCAGCTGCGCTGGTCACAAAATCTTGTTTATATTATTTCTATTATTTTATAAATATTGTCATGGGAACGGAGTTCCCCATGATATTAGAATCGTTCCGTTGCTTTCGCTATGGGATTCCCTATACCTCTGCGACCTTGAGCGTTTCGCCCAGTCTCCGATTTTTGGTTGATTTTCCGATGTATCAAAAACCGTTGTATTTTTTAGCCAATCATGTCTCTACGTCAAGTTGTGTTGATTTCTAAAATTCGCTTTCAGCGAGTTTTTTTCCACCTTGAGATGTCGTGTCTGACTGGTAAATCTGCGCAGAACCACGAAGTTCCGTTTTTAGGCAAATTCTTTTTTTTGGGAGGTTCCGATTGGTTATTTTTCGCCATCAGTTTTCTGTTCGTTGGTGCAAAAGATCGCCTACCTCGTTGCTCTTGAGAAGCCGCCATTATCCCACCTCAAATTTTAAACATAGATATAAAGAAATAATAACCATCGTACAAGGTGGAAAATTGCTCTGGAGGACCCGTTACGGATATATGAGCCAAAATCAGAACTCGATTGATGGATTTAATCCATGAATACAGAAATATTGCCTCAGTTTACTGCCGCGATAGCAAATGCATGTTGAGATGAACCTTGAGACACATGGGGGCATAGGCAAACAATGTCTCACAGAGAAAGGCGCTTACTCCGTCCTGACATATCACATCAGTGGACCAAGTCTCAAGGACTTCTTTTGTGAAGCCCCGCTCAGCGTCCGAGATCACTTAACTGTTTTCTTTTTTCCCTGCTCCTCCGTGCGACGAGATGGCTCAGATGACTACGGCACCATCCTCAAGCGGGTAGAATAGTCTTCTTTTGTGCGAGCGGGGGTTCGAATCTCGTAGGGGACACTTAATTTTTACTGGTTGTATTGAATGTTTTAGACCAATCATCTAACAATAATTAATACTTGGCAACTTAGGAAGCACATAGGTCCCTTATGATGCGTATTCGGGCATATGTGTAGAGTAAACATATCATACGTAGGGTGTCCCAAAAGTACCGGGACTGGTTCTGTAACTTCAAAAGTATGATAGATACAGACATGATTTTGGTCTCATTTTAAAGATCAACTCAATACCTATCGATTAAAACCAAGATCAGCTCAATCGGATAAAAATTTACCGAGTTATGGCAATTTGAAATCAGTGAGGAAAGTTTACCCCTACGGTTTTTAGGAAGATTTTTCCCTTACCAGAATTCAAAAAGTTAATATTCGTATCCACTTTCCTCCGAATCTTCCATAACTTCCTTTTGCTTTTCAAAGTACCGTCCATCAAACCGGATGCACTTTTTCATGCGCTCTTGCCACTTATCCAACATTGTTTTCCTGAATTCTTCCTCTGGGATGGAGTTGAAGAAGTTTTGAATTGCATTCTGGATTTCGGTCTTCGATACGAATCTTCGTCCGCGAAGCTCCTTTTTAAGCGTAGGAAACATCCAAAAATCACATGGAGCCAAGTCAGGGCTATAAGGGGGATGAGGGATTGTTTCAACTCCATTTTTACTTATAAATTCACGTGTTAAGCTCGATGTGTGAGGCCGCGCATTGTCTTGATGGAGTATCCACGAAGCTTTCAAGTCCGACCGTTTCCGGGAAATGTGCATTCTCAACTCCTTTAGTACTTTGCAATAATACGCACTGTCAACTGTTGTGTTTGATGGTACAAAATGTTGATTTTTTTTTTTTTTTATTTGCACAAAATATAATATGTACAGGATGGTTTTTAGATGTTGATACATCTGTAAAAAACTTAAATTTAACTTATAAGATAAACTTATACTATGTTACGAATATTTGTTTTAGCTAAGTAACTAGGAATATATTAAAACAAATTAATATATGATATACACCCTCTTTGTAGTGAGGAGAAAAATAAAAACAATTTTGCTTCAGAGTAAAAATGTCTTTTTGATTTAACTTGGACGGTGGGAGACCGAGATCGGTCAAAGACCCAAGAACCCCTGATTGCGTTCGAAAAGCGCAAGGAGGCTCATTGATTTAAAAGATGGAAAATTTTGAGAACCCCTGGATTCCAAGCTCGTGGGGTTTACGACGTTTTAATCTTCGGATGCATCGGTCTTTTTCGAGAAGTGCGAGCGCTTTAGGATTGGGGTGCCAATGCAACCTATTTTCATAAGAGTTATACATTTTTGTTATGTAGTCCTCTACAGAGTCAATGTTGAGATCAGCCCGAATATCCACGTTTCTCTCATACCATCTGGCTTTTGAAATGCTTCGTAAAATTTTCATTTGGATGATTTCTATCTTTTTAATGTTAGATTTGGATGCGCAGCCCCACAACTGGCATCCATAACTCCAAACCGGTCTCAACATTGACTTGTAGAGGAGCACTTTGGTTTCTAAGGGTAACTTGGATTTGCGGCCTATCAGCCACTGCATATCGTGAAATTTAAGTCTTAATTGTTCGACTTTTTTCTTTATGTGTGCACCCCATTTGAGCCTGGAATCCAGATGGAGGCCTAAATAACGGGCGACTGTGTCGCGAGGAATTTCAGAATTTCCTAAATGAAGAGGAATGTGAACAAAAGGTCTGTTGGTGAACACAATTTCTACCGACTTAGACGCATTTAGTTTTGTTTTATCTTTGTTAGTCCATTTATTAATCCTATTTAGGTGGGATTGAGCATTAAAACGAGCCTCCCTGTAACTTTTCGACGCTGCTAGCACGAGCGTATCATCGGCATAAACTCCCAATTCCCCCCCCCCCTCCCAGACTGACAAAATGTTGATAAATGACACCTCGAAAATCAAAAAACACAATAAGCATCACTTTACAGGCCGATTTTTCGATTCACGGCGATGAAGAATCTTCCTTAAAAACCGTAGGGGTAAACTTTCCTCACTGATTTCAAATTGCCATTACTCGGTCAATTTTTATCCGATTGAGCTGATCTTGGTTTTAATCGATAGGTATTGAGTTGATCTTTAAAATGAAATCAAGGTCATGTCTGTATCTATCTTACTTTCGAAGTTACAGAACAAGTCCCGGTGCTTTTGGGACACCTTATGTATACTTTACGCCGAAAAAGCGAACCTGAAACTTAAATGCGTTAACTTCCGAAAACCATATATAATCCAACGAAAATAAATAATTGGTACATAACAGCTTTCTTGTATGCAAAGAAAATAATTAAAAATGTTAAAAAAGAGATGTCAACACAAAATTACATAGCCCCTTCAATTCAGAAGATACTACAAACGAACTGTACCTTAACATTTTCATATCCCAGAAGCTAACGTTCCCATGACGAATATTGCTATCGCTAGCGATTGCAAAATCCAACTTGTTTTATGTTCTAATTTTTAGACAGTTCATATTAAATTGCGAATAAAATTATCAAAAAACATGAAAGAAAACATAAGTTCCCCACAAAACACAGTTCATAAGTTTTCCAGAAAAGTCGTATTTTTTCAAAGAAATTCGGCAACATTTACAGTCACGCGCTTTTCCTCAGCAAGACGGCAAACTGCCCTTACTTTTCAAAGTGAAACCTCTCCGCGGGCCCAAGTTTGAGGAATTTTTCAGAGATCTACGACGCCGGTCACAAGTGACTGCTTCCGCATCCGGGGGGGTTCAAGAAGGGGGCTCGCGAAGGGGGGGGAGCGTAACTTGAAACTTGGTCCTGGCGGCTCGTGATACGGGTCATCCTCAGGCCGGGGGGGGGGGGGGTCCGGGAATGGGAGGAGGGGGTCGGGACCGGCTTGGACATTCCTCTGACACAAAGCAAACTCCGACTCGGCACTCGCCTCGGCTCCCGGCCGTATTTTTATTGAAAAATCCCGTCCCTTTGGTAGGATGACGCTGTCCCTGCTAAGAAAGTGCCCTCGCTCTAAATTCGTCCACCTACAAGTTCCTAGTCTAGACGTATCAATTGAACTGGAGTGCTTTTAGAGTCGAAAAGTAAACATGATGGATTAGGTTAGGTTAGGTTAAGTTCAGAGATGATCAGGGCCGGATTAAGGGGGTGGCCACATGGGCCGTGGCCCATGGCGGCAAATTTTGCAATCTTATTGAATGTAGGTATCAAAAAAAGAGAGGAAAAAAATCGGATTCAGAAAATAAATTACAAATGAGAAAAGGCGACGAAATCTCTCATTTCCTGAGAGTGAAGGTATAGTAATTTCTAATTTTGTCGTTTTTCGGTGATACAAGAGACAACACCTTCAGTTAGTCGAGTCAAGAGAGAAACCAAACACGAAATTTGACCTGTAACGGAGCGGTGAGGCGGTCGGCATGAAACGCATAGCGCCTACAAGACTGCATGAATACTTCACGCATTGCGTCAAACACACTGCGGTAAGCAGCAGTCGGCTTGAAAGGCATAGCGCCTACAAGACTGCATGAATACTTCACGTATTGCGCCAAACAGTGTGGTCAGCAGCGGTCGGCGTGAAACGCATAGCGCCTACAAGACTGCCTGAATACTTCACGCATTGCGCCAACACAGTGCGGTCAGCGCGGCGGTGGAAATTAAAATTATTAACCACATTTATGTTTGTTCTTTCATAATTTTTTCGTTCGTTTTTAAAAATGGAAGGCCTTGTCCAAACAGGGATGGGTTTACGGAACTGAACTTTTGTTGGTGTTGACACGGCTTTCACAAAAAGTGTGCCCAACAGGAGTAAACGCGTTTCATACACCCCTCTCCCTCCGGCACGTTGACTTGATTGTTTTTCTAGATGGTATTCGACAGATCACACAGGTGAGATTATATTGATATCGATTGGTTCAATATGCACACAATATGATCACAGCCTCAAAAGTCAATTTAGAAATCTGAGGTAATGGGTCTCACGTGATCGAATTTTTATTCTCTCGAGTACCAAATGGCAATGAAAAGTGAAATTGTTAGGAATTTTCTCATTTTCAGCTTTTCCAAATTAAATCCTAAAATTTTTGTTCGAGGTTATGTTCTATTGTTTTGAACCAAACGATACATCAAACCATCGAATACGATCTATTGATGTTTCAAAACGAATGAGAATGGGGCGAAAAAATACAGGCGGCCCATGGGCGGCAAGTAGGTGAATCCGGCCCTGGAGACGATATACATACCGGGTGTCCGTAAAGTAACTGAAAAGTGGGTATAATTTTTGAACCAAAAAAGATAGAAGGTCGCGGTTTGTGGCATTCTTCATCATCCAGAGGGGGAAATTTTTCGATGGGGGGTTTTCTTGGTGGACCCCCCTGGGGGGCCCCAAGGGAGGGCAACTTTCAAAATTCAAATAGCAACCCCCATTTTTTTAGACATGGTTAAAAAGAACTTAAAAAGACAAGAAAAATGACGCAAATAAAATTAAAATCGGTTCACTCGTTCAAAAGTTACAGCCGGTCAAAATTTTAAATTGACCACTTTTCAAAAAATCACCGTTGAGCTCCAAATTACCGAAAAAACAAAAACAAACCTGGAATGAAAAGTTTGAAAACTGCCCTTTAAGGCAAGGAAAAACAACTGACGTTGTCACAAAATTGGATGGCATTGTTTCAAAATAAAATTTCGGAAAATTCAACATGGCGGCAAATTTGAGGAAACGCGAATAATAAAAATTCCAGAAACTGTTATCTTTCAAATACCCTCTAGTTTAAGGAAATCAATGGTATCAACTTTTTTTCCTTTATTTGGCCAAGTAAGAGCAATAATTTGCTGACTTTAAAGTTGTCAAGCGGGACGCCTTCAATCGTTGGAGTATGCGACATCACATGCACAGGATTAAGTGTGCTGTCAAAAAATGAAGCCGATGTGAAAAAGCGCTCCTCCTTTGGGATGCTTTAGTAATGTTCAAGGTCCTCATCCTCAAAAAAGAAGAAAAGAGAAATTAAGCAATTTTTACCCACAAACTAGGTGAGCCAAAAAAAACATGGTATATCCTGATGGGGTAGGGGCGGTTGACATTTTTGACATTTCTCTATCTGAAAATTGAAAACGCAAGAATAATTGTGATTCTCTAATTCCTGGCACTCCAAGTTGGCAAGAAGGATATCTGCTACGCTTTCAATTCCGAAAACGCCGTTCTTCTCATGATTATTATCTGAGTTGAGATTATCTTATTGACAGCCTCAACCTCACGATTTGAGGAACCGATATTTTAGGTAATATCTGATGCAATATCTGATCGGTAACACTATTTACGAATCTGAAATCAGTATGCTAAGTTCTCTTGATCATACTGCGTTCTGATTTAGTTGGCAATTACTATTGTAAATTTACTATTGTTTGCAGCAAAATGAAGATAACTTTGAACATTTGACGGAATAAAAGAGCATCAGGTATAAGAACTTCCACCTTAAAAAATAATAATAATAAAAAAAATTGCTTAATTTCTCTTTTCTTCTTTTTTGAGGATGAGGACCTTGAACATTACTAAAGCATCCCAAAGGAGGAGCGCTTTTTCACATCGGCTTCATTTTTTGACAGCACACTTAATCCTGTGCATGTGATGTCGCATACTCCAACGATTGAAGGCGTCCCGCTTGACAACTTTAAAGTCAGCAAATTATTGCTCTTACTTGGCCAAATAAAGGAAAAAAAGTTGATACCATTGATTTCCTTAAACTAGAGGGTATTTGAAAGATAACAGTTTCTGGAATTTTTATTATTCGCGTTTCCTCAAATTTGCCGCCATGTTGAATTTTCCGAAATTTTATTTTGAAACAATGCCATCCAATTTTGTGACAACGTCAGTTGTTTTTCCTTGCCTTAAAGGGCAGTTTTCAAACTTTTCATTCCAGGTTTGTTTTTGTTTTTTCGGTAATTTGGAGCTCAACGGTGATTTTTTGAAAAGTGGTCAATTTAAAATTTTGACCGGCTGTAACTTTTGAACGAGTGAACCGATTTTAATTTTATTTGCGTCATTTTTCTTGTCTTTTTAAGTTCTTTTTAACCATGTCTAAAAAAATGGGGGTTGCTATTTGAATTTTGAAAGTTGCCCTCCCTTGGGGCCCCCCAGGGGGGTCCACCAAGAAAAACCCCCCATCGAAAAATTTCCCCCTCTGGATGATGAAGAATGCCACAAACCGCGACCTTCTATCTTTTTTGGTTCAAAAATTATACCCACTTTTCAGTTACTTTACGGACACCCGGTATATGTATTGTAGAGATCCCGTACACATTTTTCAGTCACAATCACATCATCTGCAGAGAAGATAAACCCATCTATAACTTCTGCAATTTATCACCTCTCACCGTCAAGCACGTGATTGTGGACTGCTCTGCCTTCAGGGATCTCATCTCACAGATTTACTTACCAACAGTCGAAAGGAATACAAACCCACTAACTTGCGATGAACCCAATATCACGACCAAAATACTAAAACTTTTTGCCTCTCTTAATTTAAAAATCTGAATTTTTGTATACGCACTCATCTTTCATATTCTTTGAAAATAAATTAATAGCCTAAGATGCTGAATGTCTCTAAATAAATTAACTAACTAACTAATTAAGGTAAAGAGAGGGAGTCAAACCCATAACACCAAAGAAGAATGAGGAGCAAGTTATAATTGGACTACATTTTGCAATCAGAAAATACAATTTCTGGCTCACCCACGAAAGCACCTATCTCCGTAAGGAAACCAACAGCAAACATGAGGGGCTTGGAGGACACGGCGCATAAGAGCAGTTTTTGCTATTTTGAGAAATGCACATGTTTGAAGTTTCGCAATTAGATGGATCCTTATGGCTGGGAGAAAATTTAAAAGGAATGACTTTTTGATGCTTAAAAATTAGAATTTGAGAGCGAATTTTTACATAATATGCATCAAGACTAGTTTTACTTGAAATCATCAATATCAGAATTTTTTCAAAGACTGCACATATCCTCCTTGTCCTCCAAGCCCCTCATACGTTGTTCCTGAACTTAGCTAGAAATTGTAGTTCCCAATTGCAGATTGTAGTCCAATCGCAGATGGCTAGACATCATCCAAGATTTTACCTACAATGATAAAAGAAATAGGAACAGAAATGATATTTGAGAAATATTTCACCAGATGGGTGATTAAAAATGATTTCTAAATTGGGCAACGTGAAATGGACCGCGTTAAGCAGAAAGGAACAAAGGCATTTCAGTTATTGCCAAATTTAATCGGGCAACTTAATTTTTTTAAATGAAAACGGGTTTGCGAGTTTTTTTTTTTAAAATTTCAGTGAATTTCTTTATGGTACGCAGCACATTCCTTAAAATTTCCAAAGGAATTCGTACAAAATATCTCCTTCAAAATATTAATTTGCCGAGTTAAATTTGGCGATGGCTGATGTGGCTTAGTTCCTTTCTGCTAAACGTGGTCCAAATGCAATTACGCTGATTCGGGTTAAATCCACCCAGTCAAGAGAAAATTGTGCAACAGCTCCATGGACGGAAAAACATCTAGAATTCATACACACCCGTCAGAGGAAAGCTCTTTTCGCAGTTTCATTGCAGTGGGGTCCTCGTGAATAAACGATACGCGAGAACGGGGTCGCCGATATTAGCTCACCGAAATCGAATCAAGACCCCGCGACAAAACACACCCCATCCCCCATCCCCCACCCCCCCTCCAACAAAGCACCGACGACGGAATGATCAGAATGCGGACAATGAGAGCACAACAGCGCCGGCTCTATTGCCTCCGTTCATCGGCCATGCACGTTGATGAGAGCCCATCAGCGCGGAGCTGCAAACCCGCGTAACTCCACCAAGAGCCGAATCGCCCGAACGCGGTTTTTGCCGCCCGGCGGAGAAATGGCAGACTCCTCGATGACGGGTATTACCTCAAGATAACACCTGCGGGTCGAATCCATTCTCGGGGACGAAATATTTTCGAGAACCCGCTTTGGCTAGCCGAGAGGATGAGATGAGAGGTGCTTGCAAGACCGCAACGTCTCCTCACTTAATCGTCTCGAGTTACCACGACCCAAGTGCTGTGAAACGAGGTTGGAAAATTAACGAAACTGAAGCGACTCAAAGTTTCCGAGAGCGTTCCCGTCTAACAGCGGTTAGCCCGAGTGAAGACGTGGCGATAAAGCTAGAGGCGAGACGCAACCATTCCTGCTCGATGATTATCCGGGTTGCATAAACAAAAAATTGAAGGCGGTATTCGTCTGCTCTGTCGTGCTAGAGAAGAACGACATAGGAACATTCGAGAATTGCCAAATTCCCTTCGATTAAACGTTTATTTTGGAGGAAAGCTATGGATATTTTTTCTTGAAATTTGCAGGAATTTTAAGTAAAATTAGGAACAAAGTTATCTGAAATTTGGAAGAAAAATATTTACAAATTTTGCCGAAAATTCGTGATTTACTAAAGAAAATTGGGCAACGCTTGAAGGCTCATACGACGTTTTCCCTTAAAACGACGATGCTGGTAAGCCGCTAAACTGAAAAAAATTGAGATCAATATTTGACTCAATGGAGCAACCAGAGATAACATGGAATACATTTAGCACGAAGGTACCAGCGCGATTCCGGTGTTTTCAAAATCGTGCAACTTATTTTATTTGGAAAATACTTAACATTAATGTACACTATTAAAATTTACACAATTGTTTTCCTTTAACATTACAAATTTGTTCATGAGAAGGAACAACTACTTGCTATTTTGAGAGATTTTACCGATAATAATGAAGAAGCAACATTTTTACAACACTGCAATCGCGCTGGTTCCTTTTTGCTTATATTTCACGAGCCCCGCAATAATAATCGAAGCATTGTAAGCAAGTGAGGGGAAACTTAAATTTGGAGGTCAACAACGTTACTGCTTGTTTTATGATGTTTGATGAGTAACTTAGAGCCATCTCACTGCTCTCCCGCAAAGTGTAAGTTACTCGCGGAAGCCAATGCTCAGATTTGTCTGATGATGACTCATGGCCAAAGAGTTGTGCGATTGGCTTAGTAATTCTGACCTAATTCGCAAAAGCTCGCCTTGCTAAGAGCCATCCCTATTTGGACAAGGCCTTCCATTTATAAAAAACGAACGAAAAAATTGTGAAAGAACAAACATAAGTGTGATTAATAATTTCAACTTCCGCTGCTGCGCCGACCGCACTGTGTTAGCGCAATGCGTGAAGTATTCATGCAGTCTTGTAGGCGCTATGCGTTTCACGCCGACCGCTGCTGACCGCACTGTTTGGCGCAATGCGTGAAGTATTCATGTAGTCTTGTAGGCGCTATGCGTTTCAAGCCACCTGCTGCTGACCGCAGTGTGTTTGACGCAATGCGTGAAGTATTCATGCAGTCTTGTAGGCGCTATGCGCTTCATGCCGACCGCCGCGCCGCCGCTCCACTCCAGGTCAAATGCGTGTTTGGTTTCTCTCTTAATTCGACTAATTAAAGGTGTTGTGTATTGTATCACCGAAAGACGACAAAATTAGAAACTACTATACTTTAACTCCCAGGAAATGAGAGATTTTGTCGCCTTTTCTCGTTAATAATTTATTTTCTGAATCCGATTTTTTTCTCTCTTTTTTTGATACATACAGTCAAAAAGTTTGCGAAATTTGCCGCCCCCCCCACATTTTACCGCCATGGGCCGCGGCCCATGTGGCCACCCCCTTAATCCGACCCTGTAGACAAGGTACGAATTTCAGCATTCTGATACATGCTTCTTAACCAAAATTGCACGTAGAACACGATGCGCACAACTAAAATGACCGAAATCAACTCCTTACGAAGATATTCAAAAATTCATTGCGTGAATTCAAACCACCCGCTCATGAAAACTCCATGCTCTACGTGATTCACATCACGCGCTAAACGTTTATCATGACAGTCTCTGCGATATGAAAATCAGGCAACCGCAATCTTGACGTTTTGGCTCAGCCATAGCAAATTACATATAGTTTGAAAAACACATGGTGGGAAATGAATATTGCTCGATGATGGGAATTGAACATTGCTCGATTGAGAAGATTGCTGAAACCGTTAGTGCGCGATTTGACTCACGTAGAGCTTTCAGTTTCTTGTGAGCGGGCAGTTCAAATTCCTCGTAACCAATGTGAAATAAAAACTTTAATATCTGCGTTAGGAGTTGGTTTCAGTCATTTTCGTTGCGCGAATCGTGTTTTGCGTAAAATTTTGGTTAAGAAACACGTATCAGAATCCTTTACGTTTTCGAATCCTACGAATCCTAATTCGTACCTTGTCTAGTGGTCCATTCGATTAATGCCTTAAAATATCGGCCAGAAACTAAACCTGAACGTTGGTCTCAAGTCATGAGTTGGAAATTTCTACAACCGCACCTAAGATTGCGTAGCTTTACAAGAATAACTCGCGGTTTGGTTCTAATGCGGTTCTTTGCCGACCCGATCGTCGCCCACAGCAACTAAACTTCCCCGTTAGCGAGATTGCTTCGTGCTAAGTAAAAACGCCGTATGAGCATTCGAATGTTGTCAAATTGCCTTTAGGAAAAAATTCATTTTTGAGGAAAGTTATGACAATTTTTCTTTGAAATTCTCAGACTTTATACGTCAAATTACGCATGAAAACCTCTAGAAACTCGGAGGAGAAACACTCACAACTTTTCCTGAAAATTTAAGATTTATTGAAGGGAATTTGGCCACGCCTGATGGCTCATACGACGTTCTTCCTTAGTACGGCAGATTGAGTCGCCGCACGGTGGAACGAGTCTTTGGAACACGTTGGACAATAAATTTTTGACAAAAACTGTAAAATTTTACGTTTATCTCGTTAAAATTTTAATTTTAAGGTGTGCTTTGTGTAGAAAATATAACGAGAAAACCAACGAAACTACTTTTAAGGTGATTTGATGGACGCCATACTTTGTGTCAGAACGGCATGCGATATATCGCATCAATTAGTTCCATGTTTTCAGCTACTCGTCATTTTTCTCGAATTTTGAGATCGCGATTCTGTTGTCAGTAGACTAAAGAATTCACCTACCAATTTTGACAAAGAAATTCAACGTAATAAAGGCGTGGGTTTTTCAGAGGAAAAATATCGCATTCGAGTGCAGTTCCGATACCAGTATCGACGGCTATATTTTTCCTCGAAAAAAACCGCGCATTTATTACATTGAATTTGTTTGTCAAAATTGGAAAGTGTATTCTTTGGTCTCCTAACAACATAATTGCGATCTCAAAATTCAAGGAGAATGACAAGTAGTTGAAAAAATGGAACCAACTGATGCGGTATATCGCATGTCGTTCTGACACAAAATATGGCGTCCATCGAATCACCTTAAAACATCAACATTTTATATCAATGAAGATATACGCTTCTAAAAAGTTTATAAATCATGTCGGACCTTTCCCATTGACTCGATCCAATGTGCGCCGTCCGATCGACCCTCCGAACTGAAATTCGACTGAAATTCGGCTGAAATTTGGCTGAACTCATCGGGGCCGGGAGTCGGCGAGAGCTCGGCGGCGCGCGCTTCAAACAAAGCAACAAACTACGTAAGACGTCTATTATAAGTTACACAGTGGAGTCCGTAAACTTTGGCGCAAACAAATTGAGGCCAAGATTTGCAGACCTGTCAGTGCTCGCCGCCTCGGCTTACAACTTCGGGGATGCGCCTCGCTGCACCGCTACTGAGTCTGCGGCCGCAGGGCCCGTGGGGGGGGGGGGGGGGGGTTACGGGGGGGGGGGGGGCAGGGGTTGGGTTCTGGGAATTTCGCATAAACAAGTTACGGATATGGGTCGCTCTCTCGCAGATTCATCCTCTGATTGTTTTCGTTAAGCACCTAACCGAAAACTGTCTCCGAGCTACGCAAAGCGCGGCGGGTCAGTTGCGATGGTCGGGGTTTCGGATTATATCATGGTTGACTTTTAGGGCTGGGTTTTTGAATTATTATTTTTCGACACCCGCTAAAAGACAGGTTTTTAAATAAAAAGAAATCCTTTCTGATTTAAGGTGATTCGATTGACGCCATATTTTGTGTCAGAACGGCATGCGATATATCGCATCTATTGGTTTCATTTTTTCAGTCATTTGTCATTTTTCTCCAATTTTGAGATCGCAATTCTGTTGTCAGGATACTAGAGCACTCACTTACCAATTTTAACAAAGAAATTCAACGTAATAAAAGTGTGGTTTTTTTAGAGGGAAAATATCGCATTCGAGTGCAGTTTCGATATCAGTATCGAATGCGAAGTTTTCTCTCTAAAAAAACACGCCTTTATTCCGTTGAACTTCTTTGTTAAAATTGGTAAATGAGTGCTTTAGTCTCCTGACAACAGAATTGCGATCTCAAAATTGGAGAAAAATGACGAGTAGCTGAAAAAATGGAACCAAATGTTGCTAAAAATTTCAGCTAAAAATTTCCATGTTTATATTTACAGTGTGTTGCTTATCTCGCCGTTAGATTAACCGAAATGATTCGGTTGAACAAATACATTTTTTTTTATCGAATTAACCGAAACCTCCAGGTTGCTCCAAGACGTTTCAGTCCGTGGCGTGCCGTGCTTTGCGATAGATCGATATATCTGCCATGTAAACCCATAGAGAAGAATCAATAAACAGGTTGTTCGCAAGGAAACCCTTAAAAATCGACCTTTTACCATAGCTCTGAAAGGAAAAATGTCAATAATCGATCATTCACGCTTGGCCACTAATTGTATGGAGCAGTGTCAGTTCTGCCGCACTAAAGAGGAACGCCGTATGAACATTTGAGAGTTGCCAAATTTCCTTCGATGAAATGTTCATTCTGAAGGAAAGTTATGAAAATTTTGCTTTGAAAGTTTCAGGAGCTCTAGGTGGCATCGCGAACAAAATTATCTGAAAAATTGGAAGAAAAATATTCTTAAGTTTACCAGGAAATTCGTGTTTTATCATAGGAAATTTGGCAATGTCAGAAGGTTTATATGGTGTTCTTCCTTAGTACGGAAGAGTTAGGCATGACACTTTCTCCAGTCCAGACAACCTACAGTCTCGATTAATGTAACCAAAAATTTGGTCCATCAACCAAGCACTCAAGAAGTAACTCAAAGTAATCCAAAGTATCCCTAAGTAACCACAGACACGGACTTTCAACTGTGTACCCTCCTGTGTCGAATGTTGACTTTCACGAGCAACTTTCCCATTCAATAAACATCATCGACGCATGATATGAGTTCGTGAGGAGCAGGCGATCTGGCAAATCGTCAATGCCCGCGGCCCGCTAACCGCTCAAGCGATCGCACAAAGTTGCGAAAGTCGAAAGTTCAAGCGCTTCACGTGAGCAGCTCTTTCACACATCTCTTGGCACGATGGAACCGTCAACTTCTTGTCCCTACCCCTTCCACCTCTCGCCCTTATCCTCTTTCGAAATTATGAACTCATCAAACGCGAGAGAGAACCCGCAAAAAGGCTCAGGGTAGTTAACTCACTATCCTGCGCAACTACTTTTAAGAACTGGAATAACCTTAAGGCAAACCTTAAGGCAAGTGATGGATCCTCTTGGCAAAGATGAGCCCTTAAAATGAGAACTTGAGATTCGGCCTGACGATGGAACGCCGTGTGAGAATGGGATGGTTTATTTTTCATTCCACCGCCTACGAGAAGTTCAAAAAATAATTGCACTTTTGACGGGGTTGAGCAAAATTAAGCCTCATCCCTGTTTAAATTGATGTTGATTCACTTTGCCCACTTTCCTCTCATGGTTTATTTTCTTTAACAGAGAACTAAAAAAACATGCCTCTTTGAATCCTTCCGTGAACTTTTCCTGTATTATAAAGAATCCGCTGCAAAAATGTTAAATTAAAATGTCCCGCGGAAAGTTCTGGTAGAAAAATAAAAAGTAGGAAGAAATTAGGCTACGTCTGGTGCGGTTAAGATTCCTGTGGTAATATCTATCAAATTACAGCTTTATCAGCTGAGAAGTCATTTTTTTTTCAAATCGTTCATCCTAATAACACACTGGAAAAAAGTTTGTTTTGGAGACATTTTATTTTAATCTTTGAAAAACAAATTTTTGAGAAATAATTATCAACTAGTATTAAGCAATTTTAGAAAACAACCTGGGTATCCGTAGTTTTAAAGAACCTCTTTAAAATATTAATAACATATTTTTTTTTTATTTTTGGGTTTAAATGTAGAAATACAGATACTTGTTTTGAAGACTTCATTTTTAAAAGTAAATGTTAAAATTATAAAGGGGATATTTTTTCATTCATATTGCAAACATGGTTTTATAAAACCACTGAAGCATATCTTCAAAATAAATATAAAATGTTTTTAACACTTTAAATGCGTTTAAATGAAATGTATCCGGACGTTTCAATAATGTTTTGAAATGATTGAAAAATGACTTTAAGCTCTAAGCATTTTAAGCTCCTCAAACGTACATAGGCGTTTCTGAGATGTTTTGGTTTTTTCCACAATTAGACGTATTTCTATCAAACGGAACTATGTGCATTATGACGTGAGCCCTGGTATGCATGTCTTCTTATGGGTCCCAGAGCTCATGAGTTAATGCACATAGTTCCGTTTGACAGAAATACGTCCAATTGAAAGAAACTTCTCTGAAACATTTCATCGTTTTAAAAATATTACAAAAGATCTTTTCAGCTTCATTCCGTGAGAAATGTATGTGGAACACTCTGCTAAAAAATCGTAGCAAACTTATGTTAAACTTGTGTTTTTACCGTGACTCCAAACGCTCAGAGGCAAATGGACCACTAGAAAATAAGATGTCCTTTCAGCTTGAGATGGAAGGCGTGTGCCTTCGATTTTATTGGAGTAAGCGCGGATCAGAGGACAAAATATACACAAGTCTTCAATACATACTCAAACTTGGCGGTAATAATTAATCAGTAAGGAACAATCGCCTTTGAACAATCGGACATTGCCAAATTTCCTGTAATAAAATATTCCTCCTCAAGAGAAATTTTGAATATTACCCTTTGAAATTTCTGGCCACGTTAAATTAAAATTAGAATGAAATTTGGTAAAATATTCAAAGGAAAATATGCTTAAATTATTTTAAAAAAATTGTATTTCATTGACAGAAATTTGGCAGGTCCTAAATTTTCATAGAGAGTTTCCCCTCTGTGCGACAGATGGGGCATGCCTGTCAATAAATTAGGCGGTGAAGGGCACCTCGTAAATCTGCCTAACACCCTCTCTCTCTGGTGTGATGTGACACCATAAAACGAGATACGATCAATCGTATTGGTGGGCAGTAAAAGTTCATCGATGCCGATGGAGTCCACCATTGAGAATGGTAATGGCTTTGTTAACGTGTTGTTTTTAGTACGCGATCAAACAATAGTAAAAAGTGGAATATCCTTCGCAGATAGTAAATTCGGGGATTTTTCAAGACCTTTAAGCTGTCAATCAAATTTTAGACGAAAGGGCGTTTAACTCCATTCCAAGGTTAAAAAATTGGCACAAACAATTTGTTTTTTTACAAGAAAATGACTTTGCAATTTCTGTCAAAAATTGTGATGATTCTTGCGTATAATCAGGAGAAGAATCAGTGAAATTTTCGGTTACATTTTACAAACAGTTTTTACGTAAAATTGCAATTTTCGTGTAAAAATGTTGCAACTTAGAGATTTTGTTACGTTATTTTGTAGGAAAAACGGTGATTCATATACCGCAGATATTCTACGACAGTGACCGTCTACATAAACAAGGCCTTAGTCTATACAGATATTAAATGGACTACTAGACAAGGTACGATTTCAATATTCTGATACATGTTTCGAAACGAAAATTTCACGTAAAACATGATGCGCACAACGAAAATTACCGATATCAATTCCTTACGAAGATATTTAATGATTCTTGGTGCGTGAATTCAAACTACCCGCTCGTGGAAACTCAATGCTCCACGTGATTCACATCGCGCACTAAACGTTATCATGACAGTCTCTGCGATATAAAAATCTGGCAACCTCAATCTTGACGCTTTGGCTCAGCTATTACAAATAGCTTATAGTATTAACAATACATGGTGGGAAATGAACATTGATCGATTGAGGAGAATGCTAAAACCGTTGTAGCGCGCGATTTGACTCACGTAGAGCTTTGAGTTTCTTGTGAGCGGGCAGTTCAAATTCCTCGTAACCAATGTGAACTAAAAACGTTAATGTCTTCGATAGAAGTTGGTTTCAGTAATATTCGTTGCGCGAATCGTGTTTTACGTGAAAATTTGGTTAAGATACAAGTTTCAGAATCCTTTGATTCGTACCTTGTCTAGTGGCTCATTGGAACGATTTTTGTCAACTTGTTATCCAGTTTATCCAGTTAAGAGGGATGCTCTGCTGATTTTGAAATTCATCGGTTTGATTTATTCGAATAAGCCAAACCTTGATTATAAACTGCGGGAAAACAAACAATCAAAAAGTATAGGAGAAAAGAAGATACGACTTACCACGCAGTTCAAGGAAAGTCTAGACGGGCACTCTTTAAGGTGGTTGGCGGTGTAGTTGAGGCAAGGCGTGATGGATCCTACTCCGTCGTTGTACTCGCCACATTGGTAACACCTCAACGCTGCCGCCCCAGGTACACCTGCCCACACAAACAAATTAAATCATAGCTACAATCCGCTGAAAACAAATCTCATAATAGTGAAAATTTCGCAGGGAAAAAATAGGGACACGATGGTGTCACTGATTCTCTCTGAAATCAGCCTCCAAGCTCAAAAAAAGCTCTCAAAGTTGTAGGGCCGGATTTAGGGGGTGGCCACATGGGCCGCGGCCCATGGCGGCAAATTTAGGGGGCGGCAAATGTTGTATGTCTTTCGGTGATACAAGAGACAGCGTCTTTCATTAGTCTAGTTGAGAGAGATACCAAACACGCAATTTGGCCTGGAGCGGCGCTGCGCAGAGAGCAATAATGATGACGCGGACTTGAGATGGAAAGGAGGAGCCCTCGGCGCGCTAGTCAGCATGAAACACATAGTATAGCGCCTACAAGAATCCATAAATACTTCACACATTGCGTCAAACGTAGTGCGGTCAGCAGCGGGCGGCGTGAAACTTATAGCGCCTACAAGACTGTAGGGATACGCCACGCATTGCGCCAAACACAGTGCGGTTGGCGCGGTGGCGAAAATTAAAATCATTAAAGCACATTCATGTTTATTCTTTCATCATTTTTTCGTTCATTTCATACGAATGGAAGGCCTCGTCTATACGGAGATAGGATTACGGAGCTTAACTTTCGCGCAAAGTTCCGTGAACTCTTGCTAGTGTTCACAAGGCGTTCACAAAAAATGTGCCCAACACGAGTAAACGCGTTTTATGCACCGCTCCTCCTCCGGCACGTTCATTTAATGGTTTGTATCAATGTTTCAAAACGAATGAGAAGGGGCGGCAAAATACAGGCGGCCCAAGGGCGGCAAGTAGTTATATCCGGCCCTGCAAAGTTGAGGCCGCAATAGAGGTGACATTCCACGCTATGTTGAGAGTCCACCTCTATATCCAGTGAAACTCTCCATTCACAGATAGGGAGCGAAGGCGTGAGCAAGGTTGCCGTATGGTTTTGACTTAAACTTAAAATCCCAACCCTCCCCAAACTTAATAACAATGAAAATAATAATAAGAATATTTCTCAGCTAACAAAAACTTTGGTCACCCGACCTGAAATTCGATCCCCACGATTGCAAATTTCAGTTACCTGGACTGAAAAGTTTGGTGTTTCGTATGAATCAAAGTTTTCTTCTCTGCATAAAAGGCTGAAAATTCAACTTAAAACGAACATTCTGATAAAAGCCGGCAATATTCTCTTTGGTCATGACAGGTTGACTTTGAAAATGCATTATCCACTGCGGTCGACAGAGTACTGGAGAAGCGAACAACCTTTTTAAAGGAAGTAGGAATTTGCCGCAATGACGCGACAAAACATCCTCACATAAAGAAGAATAAAAAAATCCCTCAGCACTTAAAAAAATTAGACACATCGCGAAATGCGGTTCGAGAATTCCACTGCTAAGAGGTCTGTTTAAATTCGTAACTTATGAGCTGGAGCTTAAAAAACTCTCCGGCGCGAACCGAACTGAGAAACGGCCATCAATTAGCCCTCTCGGAGCACAGCTGCGGCCAAAAGTCGTTTGGAATTAACCGTTGTGTTACTAAGCTCCTCTTAATGTACTTCCAACTTTTTTCACTCCTTCGCTGAAATATTCCGAATATTTATGAGCCTTTAAAAGCTGCTTTGAACTTAAAATATGTCGAGTATCTTTGTACAAAGAAAGAGGGTTATCCGTGCAAAGTCGTAACTCATGCAATTTACAACGGGAGAGTTCTACCACCACGTCTCCGTCTCATATAGTAAACATTCTTATGAGGTGGATCTGAGAAGGTTTTTAGATGTTTTACCCTTCCACGAAAGAAAGGAGCTCCCCTAGGATGAAATTCGTCTTTCCCGGACGAAGAAACACAGCATTATTCCAAAAGTTACTAACTTAACGCGAACAATTCATTTTTTTACGTAAATATGATTGCGAAAATGAAGAACCACATTTAAAAAAGCTACTTAAGAATAATTAGGAGTAAAATGTATAAGGGTGGCGTATCTCGCTGAGGGTGTCACGCTTATTGTGTCACACACCTAACCGGTTTTTCCTCCTTTCCCTGCTCAACTCGCATCGTCAATGAAAATGATATCACTTTTAACCTGAAGCAAAATTAGATACTGGTAAAAGCACCAGTTTTACCTGTTCCCTTACATTTGCAAAGACGATTAATAAAACCGTGGGTCAAAATTTTCATCAAATCGGCCTTTTTTCATCGAAACCTTCTCATCCACGGGCAACTTTACGTTGCATGATCGAGATGAATCAATTTCAACGAAACAATTTAAAAATGTGGTGAATGATTAAATTAATATTATTCGTATAATGAAATAGCTAAAACTTTTTTTTTAGCAGGACAACAATTTTAGCAATTAGGAAAGCAGGGAACTATTTTAGCAGGAACCAACCGAACATCCTTTGATTTTTCAGAAGGAGAATCAGAATTTATTTCAGGATTTAACATTGAGTCAATTTGTTTTTCTAATAAATATTGGATGCGCGAAGCACTCAGGGAATTGAGGAAGGGGTGGGGCCGCAATGTGGCCAAGATGTCAGTCGTCTAGTATGATAAAACAAAACACAGATTGGTGATAAAAAAATACTAATCCGTGCTTTGTTTCACCATATTCGAGTGAACCTGTCTGATTGTACCTTTCCACGAACTATCCAAGATTTAGAAAATATTTGACCCGGATCCCATTTTTACTTGCTTTGGTTCTTTTTTATTAAAAAAGTTGTAACCAAAGTTTCTTACCCTCACAGCAGCCGTCAAGAATGAAACATTTTACGGGCACGAGTAGAATTTCGGTTATCTGAAAATAATATAGGCACCTGAAAAAAAAAAAAAAGACACATTGGATCTAGAGTCCAGACTCTTGAAAACATTGACAAGAAAAAATACTCTTGATTCAATCGGATTTTTGCTTGAATCAAAACGAAATCTGCTCAAAATTAAGAGGCTTGGTTCTTGATTTAAGCTAGATTCTGATTGAATCAAGAGTACTTTTTCTTGTCGATGTTTTTAAGTGGCTGGACTCTAGATCCAATGTGTTTTTCTTCCAGTGTGCTGTGGAAAATTATTCACCTCCGTGTTTTAAAATATGCCACCAAATTCGTTGTTTCGGACTTCATTTTTAGCACGCGTCGCGGTGTTTTTTCCCCTCGAACACAACGAGGTAGATTAATCTTACGTCTGATCCATCTTGATAGCCTCCTGTCTGTTGCGACAAGTGGACGACACTTAGTCGCCCCTCGGACGTAAGGGCGTATATCTATTCCCAAATAAGCCTTGGAGAGCACGGAGTTATACGAAGAAGAGAGCTCACGTGGAAATTTAGATACGCCCTTTTGTCAGAGGATCTACGACTTGAGCTTTTCCTTACAACTCACCGACGGCAAACCGCTCCTCGACGACCCCCTATTAGCGTCCTCCTTAAAAGCTTCCTTCGGCGCCGCGCCACGCCGCACAGTGACTCGAGTCAATCAACGAGGTCTGACATGAAATTTTTGACTAAAACTGCAGATTTTGATGTTTAATTTGTCACCTTTTAAATTTTGAGGGGTGCATTTAGCAGAAAATTTCACGAGGAAACCCATGAAACCACTTTTAGAACCTCACAGTTTTGTATAAACGGAGTTATGAGCTTTGAATGTTCCTAAATTTTGTCCAACCACTCCCATTGGCTTAATCCACTGTGCGCCACGCCAACCAATGGATTGAGTCAATGGAAGAAACGGAAAAAATTTGGAAACTTTAAACGCTCATAAGAACGATAAAAACATATTAAAATACAAAAAACAAATAGGTTTACAAGGCTAACTAATTATAAAACAAACCAGGCGACGACGTCTCGGGCCAAACACATGCTCACTCTCAATTGGCACAAAAACTAGAAAATGTAAAAATTAAAACAAAAAAATGAGCATGCGACCTTTCACAACTTACTTTGGAAAAAAAACACATTTGATCTAGAGTCCAGACTCTTGAAAACATTGGTGATAAAAAATACTCTTGATTCAATCAGATTTAAGCTTAAATCAAAAGGAAATCCGCTCAAATTAAGAGACTTGGTTCTTGATTTAAGCATAAATCCGATTGAATCAAGAGTATTTTTTCTTGTCGATGTTTTTCAGAGTCTGGACTCTAGATCCAATGTGTTTTTTTTTCCCCCGGTGTATGACAACGTTTGCACAAAACTTTGAGGTTTTAAAAGTGGCTCCATTGGTTTCCTTATAAATTTGTCGCGTAGCACCACACCTCAAAATTCATTGAAACTTGACGAAGTATGCATCAAAATCTGCAGTTTCAGTCAAAAATTTCATGTCCGACCTCTCCGATTGTCTCGATCCACTGTGCGCCGATCGAAGAAGTTTCGACGCCTCGATCAAAGCTCAGCTCGTCGTGGTTGGAACTTTCCTCCCGGTTGGGATCGGTGGCTTTGTGCAGTTGTCATCGTCATCATCATCGGTTAAGAGTTCAGCATAAGCGACTCCCCTTCCAGGCGGGAGGAGACAGTCTTTGAAAAACTTGGAGGTGGCCCTTGTTTGGTTTTCGGGGGCTCAAGCGGTGGAGAACCGTTCGGACAGAAACACTAACGAATTTAGATGACCAACATTTCATTGCCAGATTTAAGGAAAGTCCAGAGGGAAGCTTCAACGAAAAAGTTTTCCAGGGACACGAAAAAAGTTAAATTGCTGACTGAACAATTTTAAAGACTAACAATTTTTTTAGTTTAAAGAGAGTTCGACATATTTCAATGTAGATTTTACAATAAAAAATGCTAATTGTAACTACCCCAGTGGTTAAATTAGCTTTCCACTATTGTCAAATGTACATTTGAAACATGTTGGACATATTTGTTAACAATTTAATTGTTAACTTAGCGATCCATTTTTTTCCGTGGAGTAAATTTACCAATTTTATACCTCATCGAATGGAATATACAGAGACAATTGATAAAAAGGTCGGAAAACTATTTCTCTCAACTTTCTAATACGTTATAGAACTTTAAATTCGGCTAAGTAGAGCTCTGAATAAGTTGGTTTCTCTGGATTCTTGCGGAAATGAGGAACTTTTCTTAACTTTATGCCCGTCTTTCCGCATTTCAAGAGTCCTAAAGGGCACCTTTGACACGTTCGAAAACAAATCAGTGAAGTTTGAAACTGACAGGTCGACAGGTTGCAGAGGCGAATACGAAACACAATCACTGAAGATTCCAAGATAAGACTTTGACTCGAACTTTAGAAGACAGGACTTATCGTTTCTTATTTCAGGAGAAACTGGCAAATTATCTTCCATGTCTAGGAAAACAAATTACTGCGCCCGCAAAAAGTTGTTTAGTGCGTTCCAAGTGACTTTGATGAGAGTAGACATTCCCGCCAGACATGAGGATACACGAATGTGAGCGGTGTTGTGTGATATTAGTTCTTCCTATGATGGCTTCAATCCAGAGACTTCTAAATTCTCTTTCAGTAAAGACGTTGATGCATTGTTTGGATTCAGTTTTGAGGAGCTAAAGTCCTACTTGGACCGAGTTTATCAGAAAAAAATCAACCCGCATTATGTTTCTCCATAAGACTCAACGTAGAAAATAAACTTAAACCCTTCTTTTCACAAACTAATTTTCTTTCTCGACTTTGAGTTTCTGGCAAGAGGAAATAATCGACCAGTGGAACTTACAAATATTCTTAACTAAATTTTTCCGAAAATGAGGGTTGGCTCCTATCTAATAAACTCGGTCCCATTGTGGACGCTGTGAACGTCATCTTCAGAAGTTTCACGGGGTTTTTTCAAAAATGCCAAACTATTAAATTTGATGATAGAGCCTCCAAGTGATATGACTTAGGGTCACTGATGTGACAAAAAGAGGCTCCAGATGTGCAGAGGCTGGTAGTTTTCTTTTTCAGGAAGTATAACGTGGCCGAACCAAAGTCTCTCTCACCACTTGGCAACTTTGAAACGGGTGATTGAGTCAACAGGAGAGGTCGGACGAAATTTGATAACTTTATAAGCTTATAACTCCGTATATACAAAACTTTGAGGTTCTAAAAGTGGTCGTATTGGTTTCCTCGCGAAATTTTCTTCTACAAGCGCTCCTTAATATTTAAAATGTGACGGAATGAACATAAAAATGTGCAGTTTTAGTCAAAAATTTCATGTCCGACCTCTCTGATTGACTCGATCCACTGTGTGGCGGGGGGCTCGCCGGTAGGGAGTGGCTTAGGAGGAGTGGAATTGGTGTTTCGGCAAGTTGAGCATCACGCCGACGGATAGAAATCCAACCTGGAGGCAATTTCTCATGTTTGTCTTTCCAACTTTCTCAAGACTACCGGTCGTGCATTCATAGGTACGAGGAGACAGTTGGGGTGAAGTCTAATAACTAGGAAAAAGAGGGCTGATAAGAAAGGGAGGGAGAAAAACAGTTGAATTACATTTTGCCAATAGGAACTACAATCTCTGGCTAATCTGTGAAAACACATACGTCCACAGGGTAACTAATGTTACATACATTGTTTATGAACTAAGCCAGAAAGTTACTTCCATATCGCAAAATGTTGTCCAGTTTACGCGGCTTTTCCAGTATGATTGTTACAGAAAAAATGATATTTTTATTCAGGGTGACGAGATTTCTGAAATTCCAAAATTCTTCGACTTTTCAGGAAATTTCGCCAACCTCCGAAATTCCCCCAAAAACAAATTTCCCTTAATTTTTTTTTATTATTTAGTCTGGTCCTTCATTAGAATTCTTTAAAAAAATATAAACGGGGCCTTTTTTTGGAATTGATAAAAATGTAATGTTTTAAGTAGAAGAAAAGAAATGAACGTTCAGTAGCAACCCTCCAAGGTGGGTCAAATTTCTTGACTTTTCCGGGATATTCATAACTGCTCAAGAAGTTGTCACCTGTTCATAGCTTAGTTCACTTACTTCGTTTTTTTATTATTTTCCCCCCTTTCTGTTACTTTTTTGCGTTTGTGAAGAAGAATTTTTCCAGGCTGTCTTTCATTAAAATACGCATTAATACAACAGAGGAGACAGAAAGAAAGTCGCTGTCCGACTTTCATTATGCTGGTCTTTAACATCACACGTTCGCGCTGGGCATGTAAAAAGTCTGGTACTACCACAAGCGAAAGAATCCATCTCGTGGGACGTGCAAAGAGTACAGAAACAGCGAAGAAAAAAGCGCTTTAATTATTCGACTGAATGCGTACCACTTAGCGGATTTCACGACGACCGCTGAGCGCTGACTAAGCTGTCGTTTGGTCGTGAACAGGCACAACGTCTAATTTCACCGGGTGGGTTCTCCTGAGAACAGCGCTCGATTTGCTCGGGCAACTTGAAACCAAACCTAAGGGCACTCGCTAGCATTTTTAGCCGCTGTGTTGCTCCTTGTTTGAAGTAAAACGTAAATTTTCGACGCCAAGTCGATGCTGCTATATTAAAGTTTGGGTAGCTGACAAAATCAACAAGAAACAATACTAAGCACAGGGACGTTAAAATTCTTCATAGTTTTCATAGAGTAAAAATTCCTTTCGAGAGTCAACGCTTAGATTGGCTTAATAATGACTCAAGACTGAAGTTTGCTTTTTGCTTTAATAGCGGGAATAAAATCTAGTTAAGACAACAAATACTGCCTTCAACCATCTTTGCGATTTTTCATGAAAAATAAAATCTTTAATTATCATGTGAAATCTGTCATGAAATTTCAGAGTATTATACAAAATAATTGAATAATATTTTTCGACATTAAATTCAAAATTAAAAGAAGGGCGACTGGTTTTTGTTTTTTTGTGTTTTCAGTGCGTGGTGCATACCCAGCCCCTGAAAATATGTTTAATATTTTCCATAACTTGGTTATATTTTATGAAATATTTTACGGAAATATTCAATTTTTCAAAATTTTCATTTCACCCGTGCAACCCTGCCTTCAACCCACCAGCAAGCCCGCAGCACAACCCTAGAGACACAGAGAAACCTCCACTCGAATATTGGTGACAGATGGAACCTTTTACTCTCGGGGACTCAGACTATTATCTCCGAAATACATTATCTCTGAGCAGATATTTGGAAACATCCAAAAGGAGACAAATCTTCACTTTTCAGCCAAAGCATCACAAACACCATGCGACGTCTAAAAATTTCCGCCGCCATTTTATTTTCTTACAGAGCAATTGTTCAACGAAGCTGTCCGGAATTTCACTGCATTTTCTTTGTGCTGCCGATAAAATTCAGTGAAATTTTCAATCAGATGTAACCAACAATTCTTCTGTAAAAAAATTAAATGGCGGCGGAAATTTTGAAGCGTCGCATGGCGCTTGTGATACTTAAGCCGGAAAGTGACGACATTATCTCTGCGCGGATATTCTGAAAAATTCAAAAGGAGACAAGTCCTCACTTGGCCAAAGTATCAGAAACACAATGCGACGTTTCAAAATTTCTGCTGCCACTCTATTTTTTGACGGAGAAATTGTTCAACGAAGCTGTCCGAAAATTTCACTGAATTTCCTTTGTGCTGCCGATTTTCAGTGACATTTTCAGCCAACAATGGAGATGTTGTCCGTGTGAGGAATTTCCGATTTGACTGTTGATTCTTATGTAAAAGTTCGCGAGAAACACGATGGTGCCACTGGTTTTCTCTGAAATCCACTCCCAAGCTCAAAAAAGCTCTCAAGTTGAGGCCAAAATGGAGGGGATATCCCACCCTACCATGAGAATCCACGTCTACATCAAGACAAACACTCCATGCAAAGATAGGGAGCAAATACATTGACAGGGCTCCCGCCTTATTTGGGGACTCTAAAACTGGAAACACGGGTATCACTGCTAATGTATTTGCTCCCTATCTTTGTATGGAGAGTTTGTCTTGATGTAGACGTGGACTCTCAGGGTAGGGTGGGATATCCCCGGCCATTTTGGCCTCAAGGTGAGAGCTTTTTTGGAGCTTGGGAGTTGATTTCAGAGAAAACCAGTGGGACAATCGTGTTTCTCGCGAACTTTTGCATAAGAATTAATAGTCAAATCGCAAATTCTTCACACATGCAACATCTCCATTGCTCAACGAAGCTGTCCGAAAATTTCACTGAATTTTCTTCGTGCTGCCGATTTTCAGTGACATTTTCAGCCAACAATTCCTTTGTAAGAAAATAAAATGGCGGCGGAAATGTTGAAACGTCTCATGGTGCTTCTGATACTTTAGCTGGAAGGTGACAACATTATCTCTGCATGCGCGGATATTTTGAATAATCCAACAGAAGACAAGTGTTCTAAGACTTGTAGAACGAGTAGACGTTGTTCCTGTTGCCGCAGCCGAGTGTGCCGGCTGAACGTTGGGACATGCGAGTCGCTTTTCTTCCGGATATTGAATTCTCCCCTCTCACGCCTCTCGCCTCCCCCGTCTCCGGAAGTATTTCGCCGATTCAGCGGAAATGAGCTGACCGATGAGCGTGGGCCTCGAGCCGTCTGCTCGGCAATATGTTCACCCCGTGACGCAATTGCCCGACAGGTACTTTTAAAACCGGCCCTTTGGGTCCATCCATAATCGTCTGGAGATAAATTCCTTAATGGCATAATCCGAGACAAACTATTTCAGAGAAAAAGGACCTATACAGGGAGAGTAGGGGCAAGTCGGTAATTTTAAGGTTAGGTCACGGAGCTTTTGGGGCACAAAAAGGCAGCAAATCGATCTACGAATTGAAATGGAGATGTTGCATGTGTGAGGAATTTGCGATTTGACCATAGATTCTTATGTAAAAGTTCACGAGAAACACTGGTGCCACTGGTTTTCTCTGAAATCAACTCCCAAGGTCAAAAAAAGCTCTCAAAGTCGAGGGCGTAATGGAGGGGATATCCCACGCTATCCTGAGAGTCCACCTCTGCATCAAGACAAACTCATCATGCAAAGATAAGGAGCAAATACATTGACAGGGCTGCAACTTTATTTGGAGACTCTAAAACTGAAAACACTGCGTCACTGCTAATGTATTTGCTCCCTATCTTTGCATGGAAAGTTTTTTTTTTTATGTAGGCGTGGATTCTCAGGATAGCGAGGGATATCCCCTCCATTTTGGCTTCAACTTGAGAGCTTTTTTGAGCTTGGGAGTTGATTTCAGAGAAAACCAGTGGCATCATCGTGTTTCTCGTGAACTTTTACAAAAGAGTCAATAGCCAAATCGCAAATTCCTCACACAAGCAACATCTCCATTATCCAGATAACGGGCTAGAGTATCTACTTATAATGCCGTGCTAAGGAATAACGCCGTATGAGCCTTCAGAAGTTGCTCCCAATAAAAACAGAATTTACTGGGAAAACTGTGAATATTTTCCCCCAAAATTTTCAGGCAATTTTGTACGCAAGTTAATATAAAATATCTGTAAATCTCAAAGAAAAATATGCGTGAATGTCGTAAAAAATGCATGGTTTATGAGGGGAACTCTGGCAACTCTCGAATATTTATACGGCATTCTTCCTTAGCACGGCAGAGTAGGTATAAGAAAAGTACGGACTTGCCGAAGTATGCAGCTTTCGGGGCTCGAAAGGGCAGCCAACCCTCTAACATAAAAAATGTCACCGCCAATCTTCAGATTTCGACATCAAACCAAGATGGCCAAGAATGTTCGTAAAGGAGCGTTCTTCCGCAATTATGAGTAAATTATGCAAAATCTAAGTCAAATACGTGCTTTACAAACAACACTTAAAATGATAAATTACTCTACAGAGTGATTTACTATACATTTATAGAAATTCTTCCACGTGTTAAAGCGAGATACATGGTTTGAAAGTTTTACCATCGATGTATTTCGTAGTGAAGAAGAGTGAAACTAGTTAAATGGCCAATATGACTGGTAGACTTGGGATTTCGGCAAGCGCGAAGTTTAACGTAACGAGCCCGGAAAACTATAACTTCTCGTTTACGAGTTGAATTTTGAAATTTCTGATGTGTTCGTCGTCTTTTACGTGGGATTCTGATGAGGAAACATATGCTGAGGTGCTTAATTTCTTACTCTAATTATTGCAGTAATCCCAGATTAAAGTTTTTATGGGCTGCTGTTAGGACTTCCGTTTCTCACTGATTCCCGGTTGCCTTTAAGATTAAACACTTTAATGAGGTGATGATCGTATAATACTGCCGTGCTCAGGAAGGACGCCGTATGAACCATCGGACATTGTCAAATTTCTTCAAATAAAACACGGCCTCTCAGATTTACTATTGACAATTTATCCTCCAATTTTTCAGGGTATCTTATGAGCAATTTAATTTAATAAATATGATGTCTATAATAATATAATAATGTCTATAATAATACAGTAATGTCTATAATAATATAATACTGTCTATAATAATCTACTAATGTCTAAAATAATATAATAAATAGGAAAGGTCTTAGGAAGATCAACCTTAGAGAGAAGCTGTATCAACTATTACAGAAAGCAGCGTTGCTAGGAAGTTGCAGGACTGTAAGGCGGGTTCTGGGTGATAGATAGTTACCACCAACCGAAAAATTAACCTGCATTTTAAACTTCAATTTTAAATTCCTACTCCAGTTTTAAATTTGTAACTCTAATTTCAAAGTTTTAATGCGAATTTTAAATTTTCTACTCCAGTTTTAAAGTTTTAACTTCAATTTCAAATTTAAGGGTTCTCCTTTGAATTGAATTGCCGGGGGAGGACTAAATATTCACCAGCCTCGAGCTGCGAATTGAGATACGAGAACATAATAAATAAAAATAATGTCTTATCTGGAGGAATTTACCAACTCTCTGATGTCCATACGGCGTATTTCCTTAGCAAGGCAGTATACTATTGGACGTATTTCTGCCAAACGGAACTGTGTACATTAAGACATGAGCCCCGAGACCCATAAGAATGTGTGCATAACAGGGCTCACGGCATAATGCACATAGTTCCGTTTGATAGAAATACGTCCTATTATACTACCGTGCCGAGGGAAAACGCCGTATGAACATTCGAGAGTTGCCAAAGTTTCTCCCACAATTTGATTTTTGAAAAAAGTTACGAATATTTTTCCTCGGAAATTTCAGACTATTTAGATCAAACCAAGAACAAAATTCTCTGAAAAACTGAAAAAAAAAAAAAAACATATTTACAAATTTTCCCGAGTATTCGTGATTTGTTGGCGGAAACCCGGCAACGACCGAAGGCTCATACGGCGTTTTTCCTCAGCACGGCAGTATACCAAGCTGTATAATCAGTGGCGTGTTGAGCACTTAACCGAATATTCACATTATTTCCTGTTCATCTGTGATTTTCAACCATTAAACGTCGAAACGCGAGTCTGTGACGAGCGCGAACGACACAAGACACATCCTCGCCGCGAAATCCGTCAGGATGCAGTTTCGTCATCACGAGACCGCGTGGTTGGCGATAATACGAGGGGGGGTGCCGAGGGGCGAAAATAAAAAGCGATAAGAGGAAGGAAATGAGTAGCGATTAAATTTACGGCCGCTGTATGACGGGTTGCGTTACAGCCCCGGACGCCGGGCTGTATCGAAACTTTCCAGATAAAGATAATCCGGGACATAAAGGTAGTTCCCGGTTTTCGGCAAACGCCCTGCTCTCCAACTAAAACTCCACTCGAATCGGCCAAGAATAAAACTTTAAAGCCGAAACTTTTGCGAGCTTTTCAACGACCGCGGCTGCCAAATTTGTCGTCGAGCTGTAAATCTCGCCGAGTAAACGACAGAGTTTAATGTGAAAGGGCAAACTATGAGCAACTCAGCTCATGATGCATGAGCACAATGAGATGAAAAACAATGCTAAAACGCGATAAACAAGGCTTTGAAAGGTGTATTTCCTTCGAAAAATACACTGGCAGAGTGCTAGTGATTTTGCTAACGAGCGTTAAAATTCCGTATGCAACTGAAATTCGTGTGACAAGAGGGAAAAAGTCCATTCCAGTACAATATACCTTCATACAGAAAAAAATTATTTTTAATCACAGTGATAATGTTTTTTTTCTTCTTTTTATAGGTGTAAGTTTAAATTGATTGATTCATATGTAAATTATAAACGTTAATTTCTTACGTATGCGTTCATTTTGAGTGTTTCCTGTACATTCAACGCATTCTCCGTGAATGTTCAATAAAAACGTATCTTCTAGAGGTCCAATTTATTCTCACTCTGTGTTTTGGTCGATTGTATTAGTCAATGGTGTCATAATGTACTTCACAAGCTTCGATGAAGGTGTCCGTCATGACGTGATTATGCTCACCTCAAAAACCACAATCTTACCCACTATTTCAGTAAGAAAGTAATGGGACTCCATCCTGGCTTCTAATCTAACGATTAAATTGGAGGACTTATTTTGGCAGCAACGTCAAGAGATTTAAGAAAAATATGCAAAACAAATATTTTATAATGTTTGCGAGAGCGAAATGCTTATATTTATTTACTTTGAAAAGAAGTTTGTTTTGAAACGGCGATTACGCATGCCGTGCGCCGTGGGCACTAATAGTGAGAACACATGTATCTGTGAATACAACTATTCGTACTTACGAGTAACCGATGGTGGTATTTTTCGAAAACGAAGGCGCTTCCGCTAGTCTCATTTTATCGCATGCCTCGCTGCCGCTACTGCGCTATCGCGCAGCTGTTCTAGAGTAAAATACGTTACAACATTATGAGACATGAATCTATTCGTCTAATGACCCTTTGTCTTTCGTTAAAAGAAAAAAGAAAAATATTCATAATTACGAGTACCTAGATCCAAAGTTAAAAAATGCACGAAGATCAAGAAAAAAAAAAGTTTTTTGGAGAGGAGTATGCCGTCAGAGAGATCCCAGGTTCCTCCAGTCCGTATTTACACCACGGCTCGTAACACGTTGGAAAAATGTATGATTTACAAAATCTATTCTCAAGCGAAAAAACTAGCGTTTACTTTTTTGAAAGTTTGAACTTCCATCTCGCTAATCAACCGCACTTAGGTCAAATTTAGTACCAAAGTAATAACGAAAAGTTTTTCAATGTACGAATTCTTTCGGAGTGCTTTTGCTTTTTGTGTGCTAGAAAGTGCTAAATTAGTGTCTATAATTAACAAAAGAATCAATCGATTTAAATCTTCCGATTAAAAAAAAAAAAAGCCCATGATCACCGTAAATCATAACAGCTTTGGATACAAGCTACACCTTCGGGAAATAAATGGAACTTAGTTTTGAACACATTCTCTTCCTCTTTTGATACAAGGCACGTCCTATCTTCACAAAAGTAAATAGCTGAGCAAGGAAATCTGATCACAGTAAAAAGTGCCCGAGTTCATTTAACGCTCGATTCGACTCAAGTAGAATTTGCTTTTTGTAAGCGGGAAGTATTAAAACGGCATTATTTTCAAATTCAAGATGAACGTAATCTCAATCCTCTTTTTTGTTTCTTTTAATGAGTCGCAAAGGGTCTTAAGACGAATATATTCACGACTTATAATCATCTGAAGTATTTTACTCCAGAACGGCTTTGCGATAGTGCAGCATCCACGGCAGCGAAGCTTGAGGTGAAAATGAAACAGACAGAAGCGCCTTCAATGTTGAAGAATACTACCATTGGTTACTCGAGAGTACGAATAGTTGCATTCACAAACACATGTGTTTTCACTATGAACATTCACGGCGCACGGCATGAGGAATAACCGTGTCGAATCAAACCTCTTTTCAAGATATAAACGTGGGCGAAAAAAGCACGAACAAATTGCTCTTTAATTATGAGTCGATAAATGTGTGCAAAAAAGCACAAAAAATGCTCTTTTCATCATGAGGTAAATGAAAAAAGTTGCAACGCGTCGCAACATATCACTTCGGAAACATGGTTTGCGGTTCTTAATATCGTAATCACTCCAGTGATTGATTGAGACTTATTTACAATTTGAAAAGTGCGTCCATCGATTTCAACAAGTAAATCATGAGTCTACTTCGCTAAATCGTCAAGCAAATGTCCGAATGGGCACATGCAAAAATGTATATTTATCACATTTTCTTGGATGACATTTTTAATGTTCAACTTACATACAGAAAAGTCGCTCTTACAGCGCTCTCTGGCGCTTTGCGACGTCTAACCGCCACAAAACTCGTCCCTCCCACAAGTCATCAGTATCAACATATATAATGGAATAATTCAGACTGTATTCACTGGTTTATTGAGAGGATTATTCGAGTTTTCTGGTCCCTTTATTCGTTCGTAAAACAAACATATCTTAATTCATTCTGGGAAAATTTCATTATCTTAAGAAAATGGAGAATAATTTATGATAAGCTTTAAAGATGTGCACGTGAATGGATTGAACTGACAGCATTTTAAGATTTCATCGTGCAAAGAAAAATACTTGAATAAATCAGAAAAGAATTAATGAAAACACATCTCTTGGGCCGCAGCTTGCTTCACCCCTCAGAAAACAGATCGCAGAGCTGCCTTGCCTCCACCCATTTTTTATTTTTTGAAAAGTAAACTAACCAACAGTTTCCATTGAAATTCGATATATCTGTGAATTTTCACTTTATATATTTCACCCGAAATTCAAATGAAATTTTGGACTTTAGTTTTCCTAAAGGAAAATAAAACCAAATCGGCGATTTTTTAACGTTGCCATTGAGACACATATTTTTCCTATTTAGCCATCTAGTTACAACGTGTTAACTGGCTCATCGGCCGTACTTCGTCACCTTCCGGATGAAGTATCACAAGTGTATCAACGTTCCAAAATTTCCTGCGCCATTTTATTTTCTTACAGAGAATTTGTTAGTTGAGTTTGTTTAAAAATTTAACCGAATTTTATCGGCAGCACAAAGAAACTTCAGGAAAATTTTCAGACAGCTTCGTTGAACAATTTCTTTGTAAAAAATAAAATGGCGTCGGAAATTTTGAAACGTTGACGCACCTGTGATACTTTGCACGGAAGGTGACAATATCATAAAGCACCCGGCTCATTGTAAAATTTTACGGAGCGAAGGACTTATTTGGCGGCCATGCATTAGTTTCGACACCGCCTTTGACGGCAACAAAGGGGATTCGCTAAAGGATGGGCGGGCGAAATTTTTACGAGTGCTATTAGAACCGAGTCGGACCGGGTAGCTACAGCTTCATAATAGAATTTAGGGCGTAATTGTCGACTAATTCTGGGCCTTGGCGGATTGATGAGTTAAAAACAGCCATTCGCCACCATCCCCTCCTCCCCCCTTTCCGCCGACATACGCTCAGCCTGTAACGACAGTTAATGCACAGGCGTTACGTTGAGCTTTTAGCTCGTGCGTTTCGTCGTTTCGGCCCGGTTATTAGGATCCACCGTTACATCTACTTGTTAACTTTGCTCTCTGCCGCCACCACCGGCTTTGCCAGGGATGAAATCAATCTTGGTTAAATACCCGCGCGCTGTTAGAGCTACTCTCTGAATTTATGCTCTTGCTTAGTGGACACTTCGGCATAGAGCCACAAGAAAGACCCACACTGCCGTGCCAAGGAAAAACGCCGTATGAGCCTTCAGGCGTTGCCAAATTTTCTTTGACACATCACTAATTTTCAAGAAAATTTGTGAATGTTTTCCTTTCAATGTTTCAGGTAATTTTGCTTGTAATTTGATTGAAAAAATCTGAAAATTTCAAGGAAAAATATCGACAGTTTTCCTCAAAAATAAACATTTTATCGGAGAAAATTTGGCAACTCTCGAATGTTCATACAGCGTTCTTCCTTAGCACGGCAGCACACTATTTAGGCTGAAAAAGGTGATTATATGTGATCTGGGGACGAGATCCGCCACCACGCTGCGCTGCTATGCGGTTTGTGTCTTTGAGCAGCAATAATTATCGTCATGTACAAGATAATGTGAGCAACTAATCCATAATGCGCAGCAGCATTAATTTACAGTAGAATGACATCAAAGTGAAGATTCATGGTAAATTTATACCTGAAACTATACGATAACAGACGTCGCCCTTGACTCAATGTGTAAGAGAGAGTCATTGAAGCGATATCTCTCTCTTACACATTGAGTCAATGGGCGAAGTCCGTTATCTTAGTTTCAGGTATAAAACAATGAATCTACACTTTGATGTCATTCTACTCAACATTAATGCTGCTACGCGTTATGGATTAGTTGCTCACATTATCTTGTACATTACGATAATTATTGCCTCTCAAAGACGTAAACCGCGAGGCAGCGCAGCCTGGTGGCGGATCTCGTCTCTAGATCAAATAGAATCACCTTAAATTTCACCTGAATTTTTGGACGTATTCAGTTAAGAGACAGTATAACTTCGAGACCCCTCGCTTACAGCCTAAGCACTGCCATGAGGCAAAAGTTGAGTTAGGAGGAGAAGATGATCGCTACTTCAAACGCTTATAACTACATTTATACAAAACTTAAGGTTCTAAAAGTGGTTTCACTGGTTTTCTCGTGAAATTATTTTCAAGAAGCACTCCTTCCAATTTAAAATGTGACGAAATAAACATCAAAATTTGCAGTTTCAGTTAAAAATTTAATGTCCGACCTTCCTGACTGACTCGGTCCACTGTGCGACGTGGACCAGCCTTCATTTTTTAGTGTAAATAATGGAGAATTTGCAAGGGTCTGAAATTTGATGAATTTCGTGTTTTCGTGGAATCTACCGACTGAACTGAACGCGAAGATACCCTTGATCCATAAATTAAGCAATTATTAGAGGAGATATGACAGATTAACCGATTCTGCTAAAATACATGTGTTTAAATGGGAAATGCCGCCAGATGACGTCATAAAGGCGGTACTTTTTCTCACTTTTAAATCAATTTTTCTCAAATTTCCCATGTCAGAAAAAAGTTATACAAAATACTGCGAACCCAGCTCATTAGGCACTTTCAAATGAAGCAATAAAATTTTTGTGTGCAAATTCTCCATTAAATTTAGAGTTATCGTCTGCTAGTGTTTTTTCCCATGACGTAATGGCGGTGATGACGTCACCCGTCTGTGGACGACGACAGGTCCACGTGTGTGAATTGAACATATCGACGGTGAAACTACCAAACCACGTATCTCGGTTTGCGACGTCGCAGACTTCCTGTCATACTTTATTTTTTAAATGAAAAACTACTTAACGTCCAGTCTAGAAAATTTCTGTGATTTTTCCTCTTCGTGCGAAGAAAATTCTGTGAAAATTTCGAGGAATGATATTGATTTGGTCTACTTCAAAAAAAATAAAATGTGAGCGTAGATTTTTAAACACCGCAAACGAGATACGTGGTTTGGTAGTTTCACCGTCGATATGTGATTCAGACAACACTATCCAGTCTGACATGAGCCCTGGGATCCAAAAGAATACATGCGTGTCATGGCTCACGTCACAATGGCTACGGTTCCTTTTGATTCGGTTGCGTCCAATTTAAGGATGCAGCGAACGTGGCAACTTTCTTGTAATAGGCGCAACGGGGGCTCCTGGGATGAGCGACACTCGAGAGGAACCAATAACTTCCATGCATTTAAATGAGAAAATTGAATGGCAGCCTTCACTGGCGGAGACTTCGTTGCGGGCCCGGCCTGCATTTGCGAGAATGTGTCCTCTAGTTTGCATTATTTTCCTAGGCCGAGTGGTTCCTCCCGCCGCCGCTTGGCAGCGCTGCGCGCCAAATTGGCACAAATGCAGGCCGGAATGTTTTACCCATTCAAAGCAGTTGGCAGATGGAGATCCAGGGCTTATTCACACTCCGCATTTGAGCTATCTTGCGTATTGAGTCTCACCGACGGAGTGAGCGTTGCAGTGTGATTCTTACATTTTTCATTTAATTGAAGCCATTTAATCGAGGTGGAAGGGGATGGAATGTAGCCGATAGCAAAGTTCGCAGTTAAGAAGTTCGTTGGAGCGAGGATGTAAGAGCTTTGCAACGTTGCTAAAAATTTGGTTCAAAAAATGAATGTAGGACGGAAAAACCAAGAAGCATGCAATCTTTACTTTTAATCCATTTGTACATCGATCTTTTAGAGTCAAATACGTCAAATTTTGAGCGTTTAGTTGCGCGTACACCACGCTGCGGCACAGTAAATTATAAAAGAAAAAATGAAAGTACTGTAGAAAGCATTAAAGTTGACACAGAACCACCTTAATATTTACAAAACACACCGTACATTTTCCTTGCGTACATATATTTTTTCTCGTCAATTTAAATGAGAATTGTGCAAACAATTCAAAATCATGAGTTGAAAAACGCAGACTCCGCGAGTTTAAATATTAGAGCAGAGCCTAGCATGGAGCGGAGTGGCGCGTATTGCCATGCCAGCGCAAAAAGCGCACTGGCGCCTACAAACCTAAGTGGAAACTTCACGCATTGCGCAATGCTTGAAGTATCCATTTAGGTTTGTAGGCACCAATGCGCTGGCCGGCCGCCCGCCGCGCTGAAGCGTACCATCCACGGCGCCTCAAGCAACGTTGCTAAGCTTGTAATAGTATTTCATTTATATAGCCAATATTAACATACGCGCTAAATATGTTTTTTTTTTCTTTTTCTTATTCTTGTTTTTTTGGTTTCAGATCAACGAGTGCAACGCGTCACCAACACTGCCGTGCAACGCAAAAACGCCGTTAACACCATTTTTATTTTTTGGGAACAATGTATCATAGCAGGAAAACTTGTGTACCTTGGAACAATGTTTTTACAGAATTCTTTCGCAAATACTACCAAGAACTAAACCTGAAAATTTGAGGTGCACAGGTGAAACGGTTTCTATTCTAAAAAGTTTTAAGTTCCAAAAAACGCGGGAAAATCTTGAGGGATTCACGGCGTTCTCGCCTAGCACGGCAGAACAGTCATGATGATCATTGGCGTGGCGTGAATTGCGATACATCGATTGTTATGCTATTTAAACCCATGGTAAAGAATCGATTATTAAGGTGCTGCTGCGAACGCCCTGTTTATCGATCCTTTTCCATAGGTTTAAATGACCAATGAATCGATATATCGCAAAGAACGCCACGCCACGGATGATGATTCTTGTGAAATTTCATCCTAGTGTAACTATTTACTCGATTCCATCCAAAGGTTGAAACGGTGAAATCTCGTCAAATGAGGCAACATGTGTTGTAACTACGTTGATTCTTTTTAATGCTGTTCACGTGTGTTACTTATGCTTGAAACCAAGATGCATTTTTCAAGTGAAAAAACGCCCCCACATTCACAGGGGTTCTACAGAACGTTAGGTAAATGCGTTTGCATAACCAGAAGAATGAATTTAGAAATTAATCATTGCGAAGCGTACAATTTGCCATCTGCAAAATGAGGATGAAGGTGCATATAGTCGAAACAACGGTGGTTGCTTAGATTATGAATCATTCGCATGGAGATAGTTGAGGCTGTTGCCTGAGTTGTGAAAACCTTGCGCCTTAGATGAATAGCCGAAGAGGTTTGATTAGTAACATTGCGCTGAATAGGCTTAAGAAAACAGGGTCTGCGTTGTCACATCGGGTCAGGATCAACAGTGAGGAATACTGGGGTTTCTGAGAGAAGTCTATTTTCTTTGAGGTGTTGAATCGTGCAAAACTCACAGCATTTGCTATGAATCACAGTTTATGTGTTATGTGTTACCTTCGGCTCTTTTCGTATGTCTCGATTCAACTCATGGAGAGGAGAAAATCAAAAGAATTAATTTGGTCTTGAAAGGTTCATATGAAGCATATAAAGACAGTATACAGTAGAAAACAAGGGGAAAAACGGGAAACAAGGCTAAAATACACAATTTAAAAAAAAAAAAAAAAAAAAAAAAAAAAAAAAACGGAGACTTTTCGACTCAAAACTGAGTAATTTTCAGTCGGAAATGTTACAATAAAAATAAAAAAAAATAAATAAATAATAAATAAATTAAAAAAATTAAAAAAAAAATGAAAAATCTGAGAGATCTGGAGATCCCGGCCACCACCATTCATACATTTTTATTGTAACATTTCCGACTGAATTGACTCAGTTTTGAGTCGAAACATCTCAGGTTTTTTTTTAATCGTGTCTTTTAGCCTTGTTTCCCGTTTCCCCCCCTTGTTTTTCTACTGTTACCATCGTCTCGAGCTGCTCTATAAAAATGTGTATCTAAAAACCGTATAATTTCCTACAAATGAAATAATTTTAAATAATCAGAACGTAAAAGAAATGCAACACTGTAATGCACATATTGTGTTTCTCCCGAGGATAACAGACTGTGCGCACGTATAACCACCCTGGAATGGCATACAAAAAAGGGTTGAACAATGTGACGGAGAGCCGAGGGGGGTGCATCCCGAGGGGGTATAAGGGAAAATTATGACGAAGCATGAAAGCCCCGAACAGCTTTGAGGCTGGATATTTTATTAGATCGGAAATTTTGCCCAACGTTGCTGCGGCGGAGAAAGAGTCCTGGCGGTCGGGTATTTTTGGCAACGTGAATAATTAATTTTCATAGCGGTTGGTGTCGCTTGCTCCGTTGGCAAAGGACCGAGCAAATAAATGAAAAAACTGCAAAAACACGGATTGTGATGAGCACGTAGTTGATGACACGGATATTGCACCGTAGGGCCATGTGACCTAATTGCAAGGATTCGCGGAAACAACGGCAAACGCTCCTTTGTTTACTTCACAATTAGCTGCTTTTGCCGGTGAATCAAGAATCTGGGGCATGAAAATGTTGTGGGACTTTTCGTTTTTTTGAGGGAAACAGCTTCATGCTTGGAAAATTATATGTTTTTCAATAGAGTAAGAGGACTGTACGTACTGAGAAAAAGTGACCGACTTCTTGTGATCATATGGGAAGTAGAAGACAAAATAGCCAAAGCGTACGGTTAGTATTTTTTGGTTATGGTTTTTCTCATGGTTATATTGACTAAATCTTTGAGCTCAAATTTTTAAACTTATTGGTGAAGATCTAGCGTTAGCCCCTCAGTGTAGATGAACAGTTTCTGCGTCCTCAGATGTTGCAGTGTAATCTACGACATCGATCGATTCATCCGGGTCCATGTGGTTGATCTGATTGAAGAAAAATCTCTTAAAGTAACTCTACCTAACCCAAGGTAATCATTTACGCGAAGTTTTTTAGATGCGTAAGAAAAAATAAGTAAAGTGCAGTGACGAAGTAAGAATCATCGGCTATCGATGCATCGATATTTTCCAACTTAAGACTACCGTAAAGAATCGATTATTATGGTCGACCCTAACAATCGATTATTTCCCATGGGTTTAAATGACAGATCAATACATTCATCGAAAATCATGACATGCCACTGATAAAATGTCACAAATCCGGAGCATAGAGGTTTCAGTCTCGCAAAAGGAGAATAGACACTGAAGGATCCCTTTCCGACTGGTTATCAGGTGAAATAAAATTCATAAGGATGTTAGGATTCAGAAGAAATAACGAAAATTGAATGCAGAAAATTTTAAAAAAAAAAACAGACATTGTGGTTTCATTTGCTTGCGTTACACGCCAAGAATCCAGTGATAGAATGTTGACAAAAAGCAAGAATCAATTGCTTCTTATTTGCAAAATGTACCATTTCCAAAACAAGCATGTCATTCAAGCACTCTACACACGATTGAAAATAAAATGTGAAAAAGACTCTTACGCTATTTTTAAACAATAGAGGTTACTTAACGCCCTTCAATAAGTCGTAGTTGTGTTGAAAGAAACTGTAGAAAAATGAATGTAGGAGGGAAAAAACAAGAAGCACGCAATCTTTAGTTTTAATCCATTTGTACATCGATCTTTTAGAGTCAAATACGTCAGATTTTGAGCGTTTAGTTGCGCGTACACCACGCTGCGGCACAAGTAAAATAGAAAAGAAAAAATTAAAGTACTGTAGAAATCATTAAAGTTGACTAGAAACCATCTTAATATTTAAAAAACACACTGTACATTTTCCTTACGTACATATTTTTTTTCTCGTCAGTTTAAATGAGAACTGTGCATACAATTCAAAATCATGAGTTGAAAAACGCAGGCTCTGCGAGTTTAAATATTAGAGCAGAGCGTAGTATAGAGCGGAGTGGCGCGTATTGCCAGCGCAAAACGCACAGGTACACTGGCGCATACAAACCTAAGTGGAAACTTCACGCATTGCGCAATGCTTGAAGTATCCACTTAGGTTTGTAGGCGCCAATGCGCTGGCCGGCCGCCCGCCCGCCGCGCCGCAGCGTACCTCGACGCCTCAAGCAACTATTTCACAACAGGGGTGTTGCGCAGCATCACACAAAAATTGAAAGCGCTCTTAAGAATGACAGGCATCCTTTATGAGTACGGAGCTTTCTTCGCAAAATAAATCAAGATATTACGGCACAAAAAGAGAGCGGTAGTCCAAAAACTCACCGAGTCCTAGCATTCGTATTTAATACGTTTAGCAATTTTTTCTAATTTCGTCAGAGAAAAAAGTGACTCGATTTACGCAGAAATATTCTTGTGTATGCTGTCAAGAAGATTTTATTTTGAATTAGGAATAAATTAACTGGATGAAAGTGGTTTTCTGCTTAATGTGAGTGACTTTCCTTTTTACATAAGCATATTTTCCTCTTTAAACAAGCAATATTTTCTTCAATGATTTATATAAGGAAATCTTCTCGGCGGTAAATTTGAGCTTGGTTCTGCTTGAATCGAGTCAATTTTTCCTATGATGAAGTCCAAAAATCATGCTAAACAATATTATTGAGTACAGATACTAAGAACTTAGTAAGTTTTTCGACTACCGCTCTCTTTTTGTCATCGTCATGCCGGATTTAATTTTCGAGGGAAATTTGTGCTTTTGAAAGATGCCACCAATCATGACACGATGGAGTGCCTTCAATCCCGTATGATACCGAGCAATACCTCCGTGGCGAAATAGTAGCTCGAAGCGCCGCGGCATGCCGGCGCCGTCGCGAAGTTATCGTTCACAGGAAAAATATACAAGCCTTTTGCTGAGGCAAATCAAAAGATTTATTCGGTTCAGGTTTAACAAGGTGGGATTTTCTCGAAAGATAATGAATTAAATAAAATAACCGCGAACACGGGATCTAACATTGCACCCGTACCATAATATCAGTGACATCTTTTGAAAATATCTATTTCTAAAACGCAATGCGCAATCAAAACACTGTTAACAGAACACTGAAAAAAAATTATCGGCGTTTTTACCAAGGTCCGTTGGTACCTTTACACCTCACTTTTTTTTACCAATTATTGGTAATTTTACCAAGACAGATTGGTAAGCTTACCTAAAGACCGGAATTTTTACTGTTTTTTACAGGTAAGAATACCACTTTTGTTGGTAATCAATTCCCGGTAACTTTGCCATTTTATCTCGGTAATTCTACCACAGTCGATAAAAAATATTGGCGTTTTTACCAAGGTCCAGTAAAATTACCGAGAAAGTTCAATAATTTTACCGAGATTTCTCGGTAAAATTACCAATTCCATAAGTGGTAATTTTACCAAGAAAAAACTGGGATCAAATAGAACCCTGAATTCTTGGTAATTTTACCCTTTTCCTAGTAAATACACCGAGATTTTTTTTTCAGTGAACCTAATGCAGTGAGCTCTACAAATGGAAAGGAATTGCAAGAGGAAGTTCCTCATAGAGCTTACTGGCTCACGAAAAATGACAGGTCTGTGAGTAGGACGAGAGGAGCGTTGAAACTTGGACGGCGGTGCCGGCGCGGGGAAGTTTCTTCGGAAGTCACCGTGTCCATCATCCGCCAGACTCCCGTCATGGGATCACCGCCTCGCCGAGGTCACCTGTTGACTGTCTCAACTCTTCATGGGTGTGCCTCCGCTATTTTGAGCCCGGGAACGACTTCTACTCGCCAAATGGAGGCCCATTCATTCATTTGTCGCATTTTCCAAGTGGCACACTGAATAAAAAAGTAAAAAAATGTACGGGCTATATAGACATACCATCCATTCCTGGTGCTTTAGCTGTAGTTCGATTCCTCCGGGTGCTACGCCCGGAAGTTTCGGCCTCTGAGCCCAGAACGCGGACGGTACACTGGTAAAAAAAAACCTTTTGGTTTAAGAGTGCAGTTTCTTGTCGCCGGATTTAAGAGTCTGGACTCTTGTTTCAAGCGGATTTTGAATTGGTTCAATGCAAGATCCGCTTGAAACAAGTGTTCAAGACTCTTAAATCCGGCGACAAGAAACTGTACTCTTAAGTCAATGCACCGCGGCATTGGTCCAAGAGGTTTTTTATACCAGTGTATGTCTATACAGCCCGTAAATACGGCTTCCACGGCCGGAATTTTTTTTTTTCAGTTCACCGATGGTGGCTAATCTGGAGAGGGGCTGAGAACCGTTTCAGACACCACCAGTCCCTTCGAGCGGACTGATCATGTAAATTGATAGACAAAGCTATAGACAAAGAATAGCAAAGTGATACGGAGGGATCTCATATTGGTAGAAACGGTTTGTTGAAAAAGACAAATGGGAAAAATTATGGACTAGCTAGAAGGTCCCTCGTGGGATGACGTTAGTTAGTCTATTGCTACCTCCTTTGTCCGTCTCAACCAATGGGATTGCTTCATATTCCCTGTATCGTCTTTGTCCATCACTTTGTCTATAAATTCCAACAATCAGCACGCAGTTTTACTTTAAAAAGCGAGGGGACGAAACAAAAATTCAAGCTCCTGATGAGATTCTAGATTCGTGCAGGGTTTGGCGCCGAGATTCATCTTTTCACTCGCTGCTCTCTTTTTGTTCCTTAAGCCGGGCGGGCCCCAAAGCCTCTATTTTTTACAAGTTATCCACTTAAAACCCCTTAAATTGCGAGACTTGAATTCCTGTTTTTATATCCCGGTGCCGCGGCGAGCCGGTGCGAAGACTGTGATCGCTGAATTATTCCGGCGGAAGGGCAGAGTGCCGACCCTGTCCCCCGCGCTCCCCGCACCCTAGGGCTACTCTCAAAGAGAATAAAACAGGGACTCCCGCATCCGCAACGCGCCCGAGAAAAGGCGTCGGCTTCGTTTTAGGGTCACCCAGAGAGCGCTTTGAACTAAAAATAAAACTGACCGCACTCCTCTGTTGCCGCTGCACCCTGATCGTCACCCCTTCCTCTTGTATTTTATCCCTGTTCTTGCGTTATTTTTGAAGGGCTTCGTTTAACATTAACTTTAAAATCAATGATATACTAATAAAAAAAACGAGAAGAAAAGTCGAAAATATCACGGGAAAATAAATGCCTCTCTTGGAGTTTTTCCCATTCCGTTTCCTTGATCTTCTAGTGTAATTTCTACGAAAGCTCTTCTTTGAAATCTCCTTTAAAATACATTAATCATTGGAAAAACAAGAACAATTTCGGAAATTTCACGCGGGATAAAACATGTTCTAGACTCCTGTGACTATTTCATTCCACCTCTGTTTACGTTTTATTTTCGTACAGCATTTGTAAAGCATTCACATTAAAATCGCAGAAATTCTGAAAAAATAAACCTAAATTTAACATTTTAAAACAAATTAAAGCTACCTCCACGATCTGGGGACCTATTCTGACTTTATAGGTTGTTGCTCGTTTGCTTCGTGTAATACAAATAAATAAATAAACAAAAAACTTGCCGTCCAATTTTTGAAGATTCTGCAATTATTGCGTATTAGACTATTTCGAGATGCGCTAAGGAATGATCATTCCAATAAAGGCATCAAACTTTCGGTTGGAATGAAAAAATTGTCAAGTTCACACTGTTAAAATGGCCATCGTTTGGCTTCCAGAAAAAAATGGATTGCTGATTTAACAATTAACTTGTTAAAAAATAAGTCCGGCATGTTTTCAGGTGTACATTTTACATAATTTGAAAGCTGGTTTAACCACGGGGGTGGTTAAAGTAGCATTTTTATGGTAAAATCTACATTGAAACATGTCGGGCACTTTTCAAACTACAAAATTGTCAAATCAGCAATTTAATTTTTTTCCGGGAAACAAACGATGGCCGCTTTAACCATGTGAACTTGACATTATTTTCACTCCACATATATGTTTTTCCAGAGGAAAAAGGCAACAATGGACGGGAGGCTGGCTCATTTCATCCATGAAACATTAATAAAAGGTCTTCCTTTACGTACATCAATGCCCTCCTTCCGCTTTGCTGGAGAAGGAGTGGACTCGGAGTGGTTGTTTTTAAAGGTAGCCAACGAGCGTTGTAAAAAAGCGACTGTTGTGCGGCCGCGGATGGAAATAAATTCCGTAAAATGTCACGGTAACCGCTCCGGAGCTGTTAAGTTGACGCCTCCGCCAGCGCTCGCATTCGCGAGGTGTTTTTGTAACGCTCCATTTCCCGGTCAAAGATACCGCAGGTCTAACGCCCAAGATATGTGTTATCAGTGCCGTCCTGTTTGCGCTGAGAGAGTTAGAGTCAGGTCCGTGTGGATTTTGCACATTTTCAATCCGAGAGACATTCAAAACCGAGCCTCCAGGAGCTGCAATGCTACGATGTTACGGAGCAGAGCAATGAATCCAGGAATAAAGTTTTGAGAAAATGGGCCTATTCTGTTGGAGCCAAACATTTCATTGCATATCATATAACGTCGCTCCTCTGAGGTTAAGGCGTATCTACATTTCTGCATGAACCCCCCAAAAGCGTAGATTTAAGTGTAAAACAGGGCTCACCTGGAAACCGAGATACGCCCTTACGTCACAAGAATGACAATGAGTCCTCTATTTTTCGCACGATTTTCAAGAGCTTTTAAGAAAATTTCCATCCGTATACGTACCAAGTCAATGAAAAAATAGCATTTAGCTTTTCAATTTGAGTGATGGGGAATGATTAATTCAAGTGCATACTCACTTTCATAGATCTCGAGAAATTATAGAAATCCTATACATCTTGCACAGATAAAGAGACTCAATAACATATTTCTTACGCATAACCCTGATAAGTGGTGTTAAATTATCACCGATAGATATTGTATATCATTCTTCCCACCTGAAACACCCTAGCAGCAAAGTTCCTGAGAACTTAAAAATACTTGAAACCAGCAAAGGTTATATCCATTCATTCTACACATTTACCAGCGATGTTTAAACTCCCCATCCAGATGAATCGTCTCAAAGTTGGTACCGGTACTTCATTTTCACAAATGTTTAAAAAATTATAATTTTGAACAGGAATCCTCCACTCGTAAAATACACAGGATTGCCATAAAGAGGGTCTTAAGAGGAGGGAATATGCGAAGTAGATATGACCACTTTTTAGTCTGTATTGGTTCATACGAATATAAAAGTTTTTTCTACGTACTGGCCCAATGTCAACTAAAATCAACCATGTAGTTGTCAAAGGCAAACGTTCATGTCAATGCTTTCAACACTCATTTTAGAGGATTTAAGTCTCCTCTGTTTATGCAATATTCTTCTTCCACATGGCATCTGTGGAGAGATATCAGCGAAATTTCTAGGTTTGGCAACACTGGTGCTTGAAAGTTTTGTGCATAAGAAGATTTCACAACTCAATAGTGATATGACAGACTCCTGAGCATCAGCGAAGTGTCAGAGAATGGGGCGAAGGGGTTGGAGGGTAAGTGGTGCAGGTGGTGTGGAAAACGGCACTCGCAACGAGGAATTCGGAACTTTGAACAAGGAGGGATCCTTTGAAAGGAAAATCCACTGTGAAATGTCCATTTAGGAGGAATAACGCTATAGGCTGTTTGCGACATCGTAGAGAAACATAACAGCTCAGAAAACGATAGTACATAGTATATTAATGATTATGCTCACGGCCGGCAGATTCTGATGAACTTTGAAGATATTATCATAATGGCTCACCTGAAACAAAGTAAAGCGAATAATTAGTGACTTCAAAATAAGGACTCTGAAAACATTTGAAGAATCCAGCATCAAACCGTTGCCACGACTACCTCCATGGACTTCGGACTTTGGTCCCTTTTCCCAGGGACGGTCACATTTAATCGAGGGAAATTTGGCAGCACTGAAGTGTATTCACACAGAGTTTTCCCTGGTTTCCCTGGGCTTGGGGGCCGTGGTGGAGGATGGGGGGGGGGGGAGGTTCCCGCCGGCGGGATCTTAACATCCGCAGTTCTGACAATATCATTTCGATGTAAATTACGCGGGATGCGTGCCCGTGCATTGTCAGGAATCGTCGGGTCTAATAAAATTCAACTTAATGCCACGCGGAATCTTCGCAGGGCGCGCTCCGCTCCGCTCCCTCACTCCTTCCGCCGCGCCGCACAGTGGTTCGAGTCAATTAGAGAGGTCGGACATGAAATTTTTGACTAAAACTGCAAATTTTGATGTTTATTTCGTCACATTTTCAATTTCAAGGGGTGTTTCTTGTGGAAAATTTCACGAGGAAACCAATAGAACTACTTTTAGAACCTCAAAATTTTGTATAAACGAAATTATGAACTTTTAAAGTTTCCAAATATTGTCCGACCTCTCCTATTGACTCGATCCAATGTGCACCGCCACGCATTGGCGCATAAACCGCGCATCTCCTCGGAGATTCAAACGAATGGCTGCCGTTCTAAGGAAGAACGCCGCACAGTGGTTCGAGTCAATTAGAGAGGTCGGACATGAAATTTTTAAGTAAATCTGTAAATATTGATGTTAAATTTGTCACATTTTCAATTAAAGGAGAATTTCACGAGGAAACCAACGGAACACTTTTAATCAGTGGATCGAGTCAATCTGAGGTCGGACATGAAATGTTCCACTAAAACCGCAAATTTTGATGTCCATCCTGTCACTTTTTAAATTTTAAGGAATGCTTCCAGAAGAAAATTTTACGAGTAAACCAATGGAACCACTTTTGAAACCTCAAAGTTTTGCATGAAGGGGGTTATAAGCTTTTAAAGTGCCCAATTTTTGTTCGACCTCTCCCACTGACTCGATCCACTGCGCAACATGAGCCGTCAAGCGTTTCCGAATGGACGTGTTTCTGCCAAACGGGACTACGTGCATTGGGATATGAGCCCTTAGCCCCATAAGAATACATGCATAACAGGGTTCACGTCATGTTGCACATAGTCCCGTTTGGCAGAAATATGTCAAAATGTCTTTCGACAAATCATACATTTCAGGAAACTTTGGGACATTTCTCTTCCAATTTTTCAGATGGTTTCGTTCGCAATTTGATCAGAAGAGTCTGATAATATCAAAGAGAGATATTCTTATCTTTCTCCCAAAATAAATATTTTCTGTGAGAAAATTTGGCAACATTCTAATGCAGATACGGTGTTTTTACTGAGCACGGCAGAAGGAAGGAGGTCTCAAGGTGGAACAGCGAGTTTGCCGAACCCGGCATAACGCCTCTATTTTACTCTATGCGCGGCTCGCATGCACAGTTTTCCATCTCCTAATTAACAGCACTGGCCAGGAGTAATGTTTTGCCACGTGCCCTGCGGTTTTTTTTATGGGGGGAGGGGGGTTCAGGAAGCCTAGAGGTTTCCCAAATTTTTTACCCCGAAAGATACGCAACAGCCCCACGCATCTTCATTGAACCATTAGACAAAATAGGAATTTAAGTATTCTAGTATCTGCATTCTCTCCTACATTTTGCAACAGAGATGCAAACTTGTATTGAATTTTAAAAGAAAGTTCACGGTGAAACTTTACGACATTCTTTGTGATTTTATGATTTTTTTTTTTTAACTTTATGAAATTTATCAAAACTATTCAAATAGAAACTGGGTTATAAAACGCTCCGAAAAAGTGAACACTCAATTATAAAGTCGTGAAAAAAGGCACCATGAGTCAAACTACAGAGCTCTTTGTAGAATTATCGAGTATCTATTGCGGGTTGCATACTCAGGTACTCCGCCGTGCTAAGGTAGAACGTCTTATAAGCCCCCAGGCGTTGCAAAGTTTCCTTTAATAAAATACGAATTTATCTGAAAAGTTACGAATATTTTTTTCCAATTTTTCTGACACTATTGTTCGCAGTTTCATCTAAAATATTTGAAAATTTCAGGGACATATATTATGTATGTATAACTCCCTTCCAAAATAAACATTTTATCGTTGGAAATTTGGCAACTCTCGAGGGTTCATACGGCGTTTTTCTTTTGCACGGTAAAGTCCATGAAATTTTATGAACTTTCTGTGGCAAAAATTAATCCCACGTTGCATTCCTGTGCAGAATTTAATTTAGAGAGGATGCCTCTCGTAGTTATAGTAGGAAGCACCAATTTTTCCTGTAACCCAGCAACCTAGGCTCCGGGATAAGTTTCAAATGACTCGTGTCTTAAAACGCACGGATCAAAGTTATAGCCCGGTCGCCGACGGCACGCCGAAAAAGCGAGAGACTGAGCTAGACCCATTAGTAATTAATAAACTCCAAACTTTTCCCCTAGACGAGGAACTCAGCCCCATTTGATGATTCCTGCACATGTGAGCCCGCGTCTAACTTTTGTCTCGCGAATTCCATCTGCGAGACGGTTTGTAATTTGCGTCATCCCCCTCTTCCTCCCTCCCCCTCGCATTTCCTTTTGAACCATTTGAACGGTGTTCCTGTCAAACGTCTTCAAAGACATGTGATGTTACTCGCAAAATTTTTATCTCATCCATGTCTGCTTCAGTATGAGGACTTGTCCGTGCGATGTTGAGCTCTTCGTCATACACTCCTTGAGACTTAGATTCTGCGGCTGATTAGTGAGATTGATAGACGAAACGATAGACAAAGAAGATAAAAGGGAAATGAAGCGATCCTATCGGTTGAAATAGCCGGCTGATCCTTAAAATTGATGAGTTATAGACAAAGAAGCATAAGGAGTATATAGCGATCCTATTCGTTGAAATGAGTGCATCGAGTAATCGATGGACTAAAAATATGGGCTCTCTCGTGAATCGCCGTTAGTTAGTCTATTGCCTCCTTTGCCTCATTGCAACCATCCTTTTTCACCAATAGGATCCCTCCACATCCCTTTTGTCTTCTTTGTCTATCACTTTGTCTACCACTTTCAAAAATCAGCCCGCAGGTGGTTCTTAAAATCTATAATAGGGAACATCCCAAGTTGCCACCTCCGATCGGGCTGAAATTGTTTCCACGGACTCTTTGGAAGAATTCATCATGACTATGCTGGTTTTTTTTCCAAAATGCTGTAGAAACACCCTGTAGATATTCCGAAAAGTAGGGTTTCGAGCGTGCGTCTGACACACCGTCACGCTGTCTGGTATGAACACTACTTGTTTACTGAGCACACAAGAAAACCGAAGCGCCTTCATTTTTGAAGTATGCAACACGGACATCCCAGAAACACGAATAGTTGTATCCAATAAGGAATCGTCTTTTTTGGGCCTTATATTGCACAATGGAATGTATTTTCGGTTTGAGATCCCTCCATTTTTACGTTATTTTTTTCAACACTGACAATGTGAAGAATTTCAATTCAAATAAAGTTTAAATTATTTTAAACAAGAATCCGTTCGAAATAAACCGTAGTTCCTAACAGTCCACCAATAGAATCCCTCTTTCTGTCGGTATTTTTTGTCCATAGCTCTGTCTACCAATATCAACAATCAGCCCGCTGGTTGAATTCAAGATTAATTTAAACTTACTTTCCCACAAGGATAAAACTTGGCGCATATATCGTCACCTTCCAGGCAAAGTATCACAAGCGCCATGCGACGTTTAAAAATTTCCGCTGCCATTTTATTTCTTCACTGAGAAATTGTTGGTTGAATCTGTTTGGAAATTGCACTAAATTTTATCGGCAGCACAAAGAAAATTCAGTGAAATTTTCGGACAGCTTCGTTGAACAATTTCTCTGTAAAAAAATAAAATGGTGACGGAAATTTTTAAACGTTGCATGGCGCTTGTGATACTTTGCCTGGAAGGTGACGATATGTTGACCGGATTCATTCATGGACCCGAATCCAGGGCCAGCGCACAGGTTCCTTTTCGTGCTCCGCTGAAACCGGCCAATTCGCTGGATCGCGACAACGCGGCGAGCTCACGCGGGAAGTCGTAATTGAATCCTGATTGAAAACATTGCGATTTGACACCGATCGTGTGTCCCCGCTACGTGACCATCCCTTGTCCCGTCCCGATGTCGAATTCCATCCCCCCCTCCCCCGGTGGTCCGGGCGGCTAGAGCCGGAGCCAACTCCACTTAATCCAATTGCCGTGTTATAAACCAACAAAAATGTCCCGTGTCCGCCACTCACGTCCTGCGGTGCAGCCCCGTCCGGTCCCCGTTCTTTGATGCAGCGCCGCGTCTCTACCGTGCTAAGTAAAAACGCCGTATCAGCATTCGAATGTTGCCGAATTTCTTCTTTGAAAATATTGATTTTGGAAGAAAACTATGAATATTTTTCCTTGAAATTGAAACCTTTGAAATTTAATATTATTCCTTATTATTTTATATTGCGTTCTCCTTCATGGTGGGACCTAGACCTGGGACCATGTTTTTTCCTTGAAATTTAACCTTTTTCGTTGAAATTTTCATACTTTTTAGATTGAATTACGGACAAAATCCGGTGAAAAATCGGATTTGTTTTTATTAAAGAAATTTTAGTCAAATATAACGTAATCACTACAACACTGGGTAAAAAACACATTGGATCTAGAGTCCAGACTCTTGAAAACATTGACGAGAAAAAATACTCTTGATTCAATCAGATTTTTGCTAAAATCAAAAGGGAATCCGCTCAAACTAAGAGTCTTGGTTCTTGATTTAAGCCTAAATCCGATTGAATCAAGAGTATTGTTTCTTGTCGATGTTTTTAAGAGTCTGGACTCTAGATCCAATGTGTTTTTTTTCCAGAGTTGGAAGAAAGTTATGAATATTTTTCCTTGAAATTGAAACCCTTGACATTTAATATTATTCCTTATTATTTTATATTTTTCCTTGAAATTTAATCTTTTTCATGGAAATTTTCACACTTTTTAGATTAAATTACGCACAAAATCCTGTGAAAAATCGGATTTTTTTTTATTAAAGACATTTCAGTCAAATGAAATGTAATAACTAGATGATTAGGTCTTGTACCTATCTACATGATTTAACTAAACTAAATTATTTTCTTTAAATATATATACGAAGGAACGCTATATAAATAATAAAATCAGGAGGAGTATTCACAGATTTTTTGGGAAATTCCTTGAAATTGAAACCCTTGAAATTTAATATCATTTAGTATTATTTTATATTTTTCCTTGAAATTTATTATTTATCATTGAAATTTTCACACTTTTTAAATTAAATTAGGGACGAATTCCTGTGAAAAATCGGATTTTTTTTTTTATTAAAGACATTTTAGTCAAATAAAACGTAATTACTACAAGATTGTGTCGTGTATCTATCTACATGATTTAACTAAACTAAATTAATTTCTTTAAATATGTATACAAAGTAACGCTAATTAATAAAATCAGGACACGAGAAAAAAAACACATTGGATCAAGAGTCCAGACTCTGAAAAACATCGAGAAGAAAAAATACTCTCGATTCAATCGGATTTTCGCTTAAATCAAGAACCAAGCCTCTCAATTTGAGCGGATTTCCTTTTGATTCAAGCGAAAATCTGATTGAATCAAGAGTATTATTTCTTGTCAATGTTTTCAAGAGTCTGGACTCCAGAGCCAGTGTGCTTATTTTCCCAATGAGGTATATTCACAGATTCTCCGGGAAACTCGTGACTTGTCGAAGGCAATTTGGCAACCCCTGCTGGCTCATACGTCGTTCCTACTTAGCACGGTAGATCTCGTCTCGTCTCATCTCGTCGCCCCGGTGGACACGGGTGTCAGCCCCGTTCTGCCCCATCCTGTGCTCCGCTTATTGCGATGCTGTCGCTGGGTGGCTGAAATCCGCGTGGTTCACGTTGGCTGTTACGGAAAACAGAGTTGATTTAAGCTCAATTTGACAGCCAAAACTCACCGGCATTCCGATGGTTATTTCCTTTATCTAGTTTCACTCTGTTGTCAGCATTTTCCTGATTCCCTCAGCTCCAGGGGAGCAATTTCGATGCTCCGGGCATAGATTCGTGATTTTGTCGTTGAATCCTATGGATTAGCAAACAACGAGGTGTCCAAAGTTGTCGGTAAAAGCAAATTTTTCTGGGTTTTCATGCTTTTTGTGATCCAAAAATGAATAAAAAACCAGCAATGCTAAGGGATGTTGAATGTCCTTTTACCGGTTTTTACGGATAAAAATCTGACATTTTTTACAATTATTCTCGGCTCAAAAATTAAAATTGCAATATTTGTCATTTCCAAGAGAAAAGTCGAGAAAGAGCCTCCCATTTTCGGTATTCGATTTGACCATCGAACCAAGGTTTAAGTGGAAGCTTATAATAACAGAAAACTCAGGAACAAATTTCAAGATGAGTATAGGAACCGTTTTCGAGTTACGGGGGGGGGGGGGGGGGGTCAAACTTCGGCCTTATTTTTCGATATTTTCTTGTTAAATTGATGTGTCTACGGGGTTGTTATCGTTGTTTACACATATTATACACGCCGGTTCCTACGTGTCACGCAAAATCGAGTTTTAATGTTGACGAGTCGATTTTTCGATCCGTTAAGCCGATTTTTTAAGATTCTTTACGGAAAATCGACGATTTTGTGAGATTGAAATTGTTCATTTTTTATTCATGGATGACTAAATGCACCTAATATGACTGTAGTACACCAACACCAACTTATTTTTTCTTGTAGCATCGATTTTTAACGTTAACAAGTCGATATATCAATCGCTTATATCGAATTTTTGCAATTTTTACGGAAAATCAATGATATATTGGTATTGAAAGTGGTTATTTTCCATCCGAGAAAATTCGAACCGATTTTGATCCGATTTCCTGCGAAATACAAACTGAATGTAGATGGAGTTATCGGATCGACGGCCCAACTCGTAGGAAACCTCTTTCATTGGCTGATGATGCTAATTTCAGATGTTTTGACTTTTCGGGCAGTAAGATTTGTGCGGTTCAGAATCGTTGCCTTTGAGAGACCAAAGGTAACGCCATTGTCTAATTAGATTTAATGAAGAACGGATAAGAGGAGCTGTAGCGGAGCTAATGCAGTTTACCGGGAGAATATTCAAAGCAAATTCCGCCAACTTCCAAAACTAACCTACAAAGCTAAAATTAGTGAAACAATGGACCGGAATGCAGCTTCCAAAAGATTCAGCTCTATTTCCTTCAGTTGTGGAGAAAGGCGTGACTTGAAATTATTTCTAAAATAAGAAAGGAAGGAATGGAAGCTGGAAATATTCGACGTTTTCTAGAGGCGGTTAACGTAAGTGTCACAACTTACTTCCATCATTTACCCCTCACGCTAAACCGACTATCCATTTTTTGGCCAAAATTCTGCCAGAAAAACGTGAATTACGTATAAAGAATATCTAACAGTTTCCCAGTAAGCACACGTTGTACTCGTAAGCAGAGATTTTGCTACATATTAAAATGTAGTTACGTTTAGGGAAACGACCAATCACGGACCGTCAAAAATTATATTATCTGAGACAGCGTTTCGCGTAAGGGCACCAACAGAGATGAATTTTTCCCAAATTCGGTTGTAAAGTTATTTTTACAATAGAGATGGCCTCTAGTTCGTATTCACTGAAATTTCTGGCGAAAAAAAAAGTTTGATTTTACAATTACAATTAGACAGATAGGTTATACTGTGTCGAATGCGGGATTTTTATTCTTTTTCATGCAATTTTTTCGAAATTTAAAAATTAGATTAATTTTAAGTTATCTCCGAATTCTAAGTATTGTCAAAGACTGACAACATTCGCTTTTTTCGTTCATCGTCCTTACCAATTAGTCAACAATTCGCGGATAAAACGATGACGTCACTCGCCTCGGAGGCGGATATTTGCATCCAATTCAGTGGCGTGGCGTGAATTGCGATGTATCGATTGATATGCCATTTAAACTCATGGAAAAGAATCGATTATTAAGGTGTTCGCTACGAACACCCTGTTTATCGATCCTTTTCCATGGGTTTAAACGGCATAACAATCGATGTATCGCAAATCACTCCACGCCACTGATCCAATTACCTGGAAAGAAGAATCGGGAAGGAATGAAAGGAAAGGAGGCTCTCAGTCGGTTTCATCGTATTTCCTTCTACTTGTATCCGATGCCGTCCTCGCGGTGGTTACTGAAAACAACCTAATTTTCAACCGGCTAAAATAAAAATAAATGGACCACTAGACAGGGTACGAATTTAAGCATTCTAATACATGTTTCTTAACCAAAATTTCACTTAGAACACGATTCGCGCAACGAAAATTACTGAAACCAACTCTTAGCGAAGATATTAACCTTTTTATTTCACATTGGTCACGAGGAATTTGAACTGGCTGCTCACAAGAAACTCAAAGCTCTACGTGAGTCAAATCGCGCACTACAATGGTTTCAGCAAGCTTCTCAATCGAGCAATGTTCATTTCCCACCATGTGTTGTTCAAACTATAAGCAATTTGCTGTAGCTGTGCCAAAGCGTCAAGACCGAGGTTGCCAGATTTTTATATCGCTGAGACATTCATGATAACGTTAGCGCGCGATGTGAATCACGTAGAGCATTGAGTTTTCATGAGCGGGTCGTTTCAATTCACGCATCAAGAATCATCAAATATCTTTGTAAGGAGTTAATTTCGTTAATTTTCGTTGTGCGTATCGTGTTTTACGTGAAATTTTGGTTAAGAAACATGTATTAGAATGCTGAAATTCGTACCTTATCTAGTGGTCCATTGAAAGAGGAACAAAACCTGAAAATCTACTTAGAACAGCCCGGGGTGAACTTTAGAGAGAAATGGACCGAGTTCATCGGAAAGGAACCAACCCTCATGAAGTTGAAACTGAGAAAAAGAGGTTTGAAGTTTTATTCCTGCGCAAGGCTGAATGTAAAGAATAAAATTTAATCCCTCTTTTTTCTCTTTTTCGACTTTCAGATTTTTGCAGGAAAAAATGAACGACTAGTGAAACTCCAAAACATTCTTAACTCAATTTTTTCGAAAATATAGGTCGGATCCTTTCTGATGAACTCGGTCCTTTGGTGTGATTGGGGTAAATTAACAGTCTTGTAGTGGCACGGAATAGAAAAGGACGCTGAAAATCATACTTCTTTCGAGGATTAAATGCCCATCGTTGGTGTGCGCGTTGAGTACGGAAGAAAACCGAAGCGCCTTCAATTTTTGAGTATGCAACACGGACTCCTAGGAACACGAATAGTTGCATCCATAAACGAATCGTTTTTGTGCATGGACCTTACATCGCCCGGTGTAACACTATCTCGGTTTGAAATACCGTCATTTTCACGTCATTTTTTCTACACTGACACTTTTTGCAGATATTCAAATCAAGTTTTAGTCACTTCAAAAAGAATCAGTGGCGTGGCGTGAATTGCGATGTATCGATTGTTCTGTCATTTAAACCTATGGTAAAGAATCGATTATTAAGGTGTTCGCTGCAAACACCCTGATTATCGATCATTTTTCATAGGTTTAAATGGCATAACAATCGATGTATCGCAAAGCACGCCACGCCACTGAAAAGAATCCGTACTGCAGTTTCATTCAGGATAACTGAACACTTCATGTCTTTTAGAAAAAACCACAATTCTCTATGAGACATTTGGGGTTTTTTTTCCCAGGAAATATTTGAAGAGTAGACATTCAAAACCTGGTAAGCGCCATCAGGTTTTTCAAAGATTAGGCATGACGTTCTTCAGTGAAAATAAACTTAAATACCTCCCACTTCATGGATTTCCTTCAGAGTACCGTCATATTGTAATGACAGATCTGATATGCTCAGGGCATTTTTAACCCTTAAAATAAGAGGCAGTTCCATATTTTTAACAATACTTGTTGGCACTTACTTGTAGCTCACAATGTAAGCGTGGACTTCCGACAAAGACTTTTACAGGGAGAGAAATGAAAATTGATTGACCTCAACCAGAATGAGCCAAAGTGCGTACTTTTCAACATATTTTACTTATTGACAGAAAACTAAGCAACATTCTGAATCACAATTGTGTGCCTACATTTTTCCTCTCCTATAAATTCTCAGAAGGGTTCAAGAAGTTAAATTGCTTGGTCTCCCTAAAACTAAAAAATAAAAAAAATGAAAAATAAATAAAATAAAAATGCATGAGAGGAAAAATAGAAACGTAAAATTAAGGTTGGCTAATTATGATTATTAATACGTCCGTCCAATTAGTATTGAAGGGTCTCAGAATCTAAATGTGGCTAACTTAGAACTTGAAATTTTAAATTATTCATCGAAATGTGTGATAATAGACTTTAACACATTGACCTTAATCTGAAAAGTTGGACTTGGATACTTATTATGTGCGATGGATGCCTTGAGAGGAAAAAAATCAGGTCTCATTGGACGGGTTTTAAGCTTCACCTAACCTAAGTAGAGAGGTGGAAAGTTCAAATCTACGTTATGGTACGTCAATATAAGATCCGAATTTTTAAAAAAGGCGTAATTCTCGGGAAGAAGCGTTTGTGACAGCTCTCTCAACGAACCGAGAAAGAGGAGGGGAGAGTCGCCCCATGCTCCGCAATTTTTAAAGAGGTCCAGATTTACATTATAAATGCAATCCAAGGGAAGGGGGATAAGAGCAGAGAACAAGCAAAGGGCGTTTATGCTTATCTCGACGGCTTGACACAAAAAAAAAGAAAAATAAAGGAACAACCTCGAGACGTAATTTCAATAAATTCTCTTAATACTTCGTGTTTTTAAAACTAAAAACAATCTTACAGCTTGTATTTCCTTGAAACTTTTTCTCGCCCCGAGAAGAATGTTTCTCGAAGTTTCAAGCGGTAATTGAGGAGTCTCGGAGAATTAAAGGCCGTCTTGTATCTAACGCTGCAACGATCGTTCTACCCAAAATGAATTATGATGTTTCTTTCTCTTTTCCTTTTTTTGTGTCAAATAAAGAAATGTATCAAATCACCGAGGGGCTGCGCCCCGAGGCGCTTACACGACTCTGTCAATCGTGGTTTATTTATTATTAATTAGTAAAATCAAGTTATTGAGATATCACTTTAAATTAACAGTTCATATCGGCTATCATTTCTTCCATCATGGTAATCGAAAGTTCCATGCGTAGTTACTGGACCTTTGATTTGAGTTTGGTTCGATGAGAGAGTTCGATCATGTGAATCGAGCGTTCGGTTTTATCGATCGAAAGTTCGATTCGATAGATTGAGTATAATTCAATCGATATAGAACAATAGAACACCAAAATTCAGTTCACGCGATACCGATGCGGGTTTCCTTTCAGTTTGAGGGATTTTAAAATCAGGAATGACATTTTTTTTTCACGGATAAAAAAGTGTCAGGGGTTATCCTGGTTGGATGATACGGACATTTCCAATAAATTTTGGTAGTACCGCAACATTAAGGTTAGTTACCCAATTTATTAGGATAGTATCACAATCAATTGGGCCGATACCACAATTAATTGGAAATGTCCATATCATCCAATAGTTCGGACATAACCCCTACCTCTTTTTTTCCGTGTTCATTTCAATTGTTTGCTGTGAATTAATTTTTTTAGTACATTAATTGTTGGGGATAACTAATTCTGTATGTTGGAATTTTTTAGTCAACATGCGTTGAAAATCAGCATAAAGCTGAAAAATTCCAAAACACGTTGGCCAAAAAACCCATTACACCGTCTTTGGACCCGTGCGTCTATCGCAATCAGTTTGTGGATAACTGATTCACCCAAAGCATTTCTTCCTGAATTTTTCCGAGGACTAAACGGCTCAATCACTAATCCAAGAACTTATCGAGAGCTCCGTCATTCCTGCCATGCACGCCTGTTAATTAATTTTAATCATTTAATTAAATTTAAAAGGAGATCTAGAGCCGGTAACGCCGATAAGTTTTTCGAATTGAAGTCATCGATTGACATTGTTCCAATTAGTTACAATGAGTCGGTAATCCGATTAGACTGGAGTCCCTTCGGAGGGGCCAGGGCAGGGATCCCTGACTGGCCGAGCAGGCGAGAGCAGGTATTTAGAACGGAAGGTTTTTTCCCCCGGCATGGAAAGGGATATCGTTTAGAAAAGGGTCGTTAATTATTCGTGTAAGTAATTTAAAAGGTCCTCGGTTTTTCGAACGGCCACTTCTCTTGAATTACAGCGACCGGTATCACCGTGTTTCGGAGAATTCTCTTTGAACTCCTCCATGAAAAAGATACAGATAGGGGAATCCATTCATTCTCTCCCTTTATATCTCCTGCTTTCTTTTCCCACGAATATTAATGAGGAGGGTGAGAAAATAGTATTTTAAATTATGACTATATAATATATATGACTAATATATGACTATATAATATATATTCTTAATATAATTGAAATTTGGGTTATCTAACTCTATAATGTAATTTTTTATCGGCTCGATTTATTGAATAACGAGATATTTAAAACACAGTTTCCTATTCAATCCATGTAAATTTACAATTACGTAAGTTTACATTGGCTGCTGCTATTTTAATAGCATATACGAATTTAATAAAATATGTAAAAAGGATAATAAGAAAAAAATGTATTACCAGGGAAGAGTCAAAATCAGATTGTAATGAATGAATGGGACAAGAGGTTGACATCGCTTCGCAACTATAAACATTTTAACACATACAGTGTTCTCAAACTGTTGATTTCGGTAGTTCCAAAAAAATAATTTCAACTATTGACAATTTGATGCATATGTATGGTGAAACTAATTATACGTGTGCCTCGTTTGTGAGGTTTTATAATCTCCTCTCTTTTTATTTTATCGAAGGAGAACGAATTAATATTTATGATTTCGCAAAAAAAATTCCTGTCATATTTCCTGATATCAATAGGATTGCGTTAAGCAGAAAGGAACCAAGGCATATTAGCAACTGTCAAAGACCGGGCAATTTAATTTTTTACATGAAAACGGTTGTACGGATATCTATGCAAATTTTAGTGAATTTTCTGCAGAGTATGTGGAGCAAATGTTTTAAATTTTTAAAAAGAATCCAATACCAAAACATACGTAAATATACAACATGAAAAAAATCCTCAAAATCAGCCCAGTTCTCGAAACAAAAGGGGTGGGATCCACAAAGAAATGTGCGAGACCAAAATCTGGCCCATCTTGTCATTAGTATGGTTCAGTAGCACCAGGAATTGTAAGTGGAGCAAAGGTTTTAAAAAAAAAACCCAAAAAAACTCGATACACCCTAAGAGGCAGGAAAGCTTGGAGAATTAAACGCTGCAAGTACATCGCATCAAAAACAGTGCGGCCGGCACAGGGCTGGCGCGCACGGCTCGAAACGCATAGTAGCCTTACTAGACCGCAAGATACTTCATGCATTGCTCGTGTTGCACGGTGCACGCAACCACGCAAACGCGTAGTAAAGCGCCTTACAAGACTGCGGGATACTTCATGCATTGCGCGTATACCACGGTGCGCGCTCAAATCGATGAAACGTCGTATTTTCTTGGTGTCGAACCACGGTGAACATCATTATCGAACAGTACACACCGAGAGCTTACAATGCTAGTTGGAATACAATAGTTACAATTCTAGTTGCAAAAACAATAGTTACAATTCAATTTGGAATGCAACAATACAAAGTTGGAATGCTGTTACGTCATCGTAGCTTGAAATTCACACGAAGTGTTCTTCATATGGAGAGGAAAAATAACCAAAGTTTTCAAGAAATGACGTTGATTGGTTTTCAAATTAGAAATTAAAATATGACAGGAAGTCTGCAACTCCAAAAACCAAGATACACATTTCTACAGTTTCATCATCGATTCGGAAATAAGGGACTGGACCTTGTTAAGCAGAAAATAACCAAGCCACATCAGATGTTGTCAAATTTAATTGGACAATTTAATTTTTTACATGGAAACAGTAGTGCGGATTTTTACATGGAACGAAGCAAATTCATTAAAATTTTCAAAGAAATTCGCACAAACGTTCTCTTGTAAAAAATTAAAATGCTCCGCTAAATTTGGCAATAGCTGGTGTGGCTTGGTTCCTTCCTGCTAAACGCGGTCCAACTCAGAGCAGATACTGAGGCTTGATGTCGTCACAGATTTCCCGAACACTCTCGGTAAAGTGAGCCGATGTATTTCTGGGAAGTCTCCAGATTGATTCTTAAGTCATTTCAGTGATGGGAACCTAAAACAAGCAGTTCCAACGCCCAAGCGTTGAAGGGCGCTTCTTTGTCAAAGCATATTACTACCAACTTATGTACCCGAAGACTGACGAAGCTGGAATTTAAAGTGGGATTCTTTTACCGCAAAACCCTTCAAAACTTCAGATCGACCGCGAAGACCTGAAACTTTCCACAAGCATTTTGTGATGAATTTTAGTCGGTGGTGAATGGAAACATAAAGGATTCACTGTAAATCAGACGACGGGAAAGAGCGGCGGAACCTCTAAAGCTGGTGCGTCAACGCGATCTAGCGGACAGCGGCGTCGCGACGCCGCGAGGTAGGGCGCGCAGGTCGCGGGGGAGCGGGGCCGCGTGAAGAGGAGTTCAGCAATGGGGAGGGGAAGCGCGGGTCGCGGGGAAGAGAGGGACCGGCCGGCCGGCGGTGACATCGGCGCTGGCTGGACCCATATTCACGGCGTGAACGCAGGCAGCGCTAATGTCTCCGCTAACTGGAGTTGGGGGTCCTTATTCATTCTCTTGGTCCATGACATAACCTTAAACCTTCCGCTCAATGCCGCAAACAGCTGACGTGTCGATGCTGCGCCAAGAAAATGAACCAATCACAAAGTAGCACAGTAATACGTCACTAAAATGAAGAGATCACGTGACTGTTCGTAATATTTTCAAATCGATCTGAAAGTACTGCCTCGGATATAAGTATTTAAAGCATAAGGAGGCCCTAAAATACTTTAACCAGGTAAAACGTCCGTGCGAGATTGTTATGCTTAAAAGCAAAACATTTCACGAAAACTTTTACGAATACCAGATGCAGAAAAAAATCCAATTTTTCCCGGGTGTACCAGAATGGCGTCATTACCCATAAGGCAAAAGGGCATGTAGTATAGTACATGTTACATCGGGGGAGTCGAACGGTTGGAAAGGGCGCATCTGGTACCCAGAAGCGCCCAAAAGCTTCACTGCTGACGTAATTCACGAGTAATACAGTGGCGTGGCGTGAATAATCGATTATCGATATCTTGCCATTTGAAGCTATGGTAAAGAATCGATTACGAAGGTGTTCGCTGCGAACACCCTGATAATCGATCTTTTTTCATAGGTTTAAATGGCATAGCAATCGATATATCGCAATTCACGCCACGGCACTGGAGTAATAGAAAGTGTCGCGCGAGTCGCGGGAAATGTAAAGGGTTAAGTCTCTCCCGGGGTTGCAAAAGGATCGCGAAAATCCTCCAATTCGTGGCGGCTTAGCGGTGTAAGGAATCTTTGAGTGGAGAATTTCTGCCCTTTACATGAACTCCGAACGACTCGCCGTTTTTCTCTACAAGTAAACGTAACGTGTAGCTATTTTTGGACGGATTAATCCTGATGTTGCCAATTTTTCTCGGATGTTTTATTTTTTAAACCGAAAACTGAGTAACACTGAAACTTTGTGAAATTATTCCTCATAATCCACGGTAAATTTACAGACAGTTTGAAGGCATTGGCTGGTTTAGGTTTCTGTTAAAAGATAAGCAAGTGAGAAAATTAGGCTAAATGCAGTGCACTTATGCTATAGCTCCAATTAAATCAGTCCGATTCGATTTCGCAAAATTCCACCCGTAAAGTTTTCATTTAGCAGAAAATCGTCGGAAATTTTGTACTAAAAATGTCTCTTATTTTTTCTCTGACTACACGTAAAGTTTTGAACAGAAATTGCACGGTAGCATTTCTGTAGAAAATTAAATTATTTCAGTCAACTTATCAAACTTGAAATGAAGTTACATTCCTTCTTCTATGTAACGACGGATTAGGTCTGTAATACCGGGTAGTCATGACTTGCAATAATATGGATAAACAAAAGAAATTCCCAGGAATATTTTATCGATTTCTCGGAATCTGTCAGTTGCATACAGAAGACTAAGCCAGCTAAGTCGGCATTCCGTAGGTAAAATCACAAGAAAATCACTTTCAACCCATCAAATTAGTCTAAATCGAAACTATACCCCGAGATGCACAAATAGACGTATAAATAAAATTAAATAGTAACAAATTATATCAAAAGGAACTGTTTAATCAAAGTCGAGTTATGTTTCTTCGTGAAAAAGGGAGTTTACATTGATTGATTCTGATATTAATAGAAAGGTTAACACGTACACTTAACTTTGAATGTTTTCAGTATTTCCCACGCGTTCTGCTCCATTTAATTTTGGCGCAAAAAAGTCTTGTCAAATCTTCATTTCTTACCCCGTCTATTTCATTTACATCTAGTGTACGGGATTAAATATCAATAATGCGGAGACGTCAATATTATGATCGAATATCAATAAAGATAGGGTGGACGCCATTATGCAGTGTGTTAATGCGCAACATGATACAGCACACGAATAGATAACCTAAACGATGGTAACTATGGTTCGTGCTTCCGCATCGACGCTGAATTCCACCCGTGTTTCCGACGAGGACCGCAAGGAAGCGATTTTCGCCCGAAGACTTCCGCGAAACGCTTCTTAGTTCGTTGGAAACTCGTTGGTAAGATCGTGGAGCCGGTGCCTCGGGGGTTTACTGATACTTAACGCGGTATGTGATCCGCATCCGTTGCCAAACGCGAGAAAAACATCAGTCGATTATCGATATTTTCCCACTTGAAGCTATGGTGAAGAATCGATAATCAAGGTGTTCGTTGCGAGCGCCCTGTTTATCGATCCTTTTTCATAGGTTTAAATGGCAAATCAATCGATATATCGCAGGCAAATAGTAAAATCAGACATTTTGTCAAATGCCTAGGCAGATAGTCAAATATTCTAACTTAGATTAAAATTCTGATGCATTTTCCAATTTTAGACAAAATAATTCATTGCTCCTGCAAGAACATATTCTTGGTAACAATTGGCATCATACATTAGTATTTGAAACGGTTTTTAGATCCGCGAACACACGCTTATCTTGAAATTTTCAACTTGTCATAAAATACAGAATCCGTAGAATTTCGACATTTAAAACTATGAGAAGCGATATAGAGGACGAGTCGAAAAGAGTTCGCAGGTATTTGATGAGTTATTTTTCCAAAAGTAGTGAAAACTCGCGAGCTCTTCTCCATAAATTCACATCATTTTGTAGACCGTTAAAATTTAACTATCTGCCTAGGCATTTGACAAAATGCCTGATTTCACTATTTGCCTGCGACAGGATATATCGCAAAGCACGTCACGTCACTGAAAAACATGTTGAGTACGAGCAAAACCGCGACGCGACGCACAGTGGATCGAGTCAATGGGAGAGGTCGGACAAAATTTGGAAACTTTAAAAGCGTAAGACTCCATCCATACGATACTTCGAGGTTTTAAAATTGATTTGATTAGTTTCCTCGTGAAATTTACTCGTAGAAGCACTTCTTAAAATTTAACGGGGATGAAATAAACATCAAAATTTGCAGCTTTTGTCAACAATTTCATGTCCGACGTTCTGTGATTGATTCGATCCATTGTGCGACGTGCTCAAGCTCACGAACTTCAAATGGACCACATTTTGCAATAAAGAACCAATATTTCTGGCTCATTTTAGAAACAACGTATGAATCAGCGGTTTCCCTATGCAGAAAATGTGCTTTTGTGGAAGAGGCAGAGATTGTGGTTCCTTATTGCAAAATGTAATTAAAATGATGGGCTTGGAGGACAAGGCGCATTAGTGCAGTTCTGCCATTTCAAGAAATATTTCGAAATTGTGCGGAAACTAATGGCGGAAAGAAAGTTAAAAGAAACTAACTTTTTATGCTTAAAATTTAGAATTTGGGAGCGGATATTTCCCAAAATATGCATTAAGACTAGTTTTACTTGTAATCAATAATATCTGAATTTAGCAAAAAACTGCACTAATGCACCTTGTCCTGCAAGCCCCTCAAATGACCGAATAATTTCATATGGAATGTGCCGTCCGTAAATTGGTATAAAAATCACTTGTACAAATCCTAGCTTCTATTCGATCGAAAAACTTGTTAGTAGTGAAGACTAGGATTATTCTTGATTCTTCTTATTCTGTGAGATGTTCTCGCTTTCCCGCGTTTTCCTGCGGAAAAATCTCCGGATAAAAATCTGAAACTTCCTCAAAATTCCTTATGAATTCTCTCAGGGAGAGAATGTATGTTTGATTTTTTACTGAATAAATAAAAGACAATATGTAGCGAGTAAAATGGGTAAATTTAGCATGAATAAGCCGAACTGCATATTGGATTGCCTCATCTCCGTCCGAGGTTCATTTTTTGACGAATAATCAAATGACAAAACGTCATAAAAATTTCTGTAATTTTTTCCTGAATTATAAGGAATATATACTCACAAAATTTAGAAAATTCACTTGATTTGGTCGAAAACGATTAAATATGAGAGGAAATGAGAACGGTTGATGTAGATAGGCTGATCTTGGCTGCATCGTCCACAATGTATCAAAACGGTACGTTATCAGATACAACTATTACTGCTCCTGGGATGTCCGTATTGCATGCCAAACAATTGAAGGCACTTCGGTATCTTTCATTACTCAACTCTTTTTCTGAATGCCTAACAACGCCTTCAACGCTGGGAACGAGGAAACCAATAAAACCACTTTTAAAACCTCAAAATTTGTGTGAAGGGAGTTATAAGCTTTTAAAGTTTCCAAAATTTTTCTGGCCTCTCTCTCTCCACTTGCGTCGTAGTGCGCGATTTGATTTAAGTAGACTCTTGTTTTTTCTATGAGCGAAAATTCAAATTTTTCGTAATCAGTGCAAGATAAAAACGTTAATACCTTGGTTGGGACTTAATCTTAGTAATTTTCGTTGCGCGGGATCTGGGCTTAAATGAAATTTTGAGGGGGAAAATTATATCAAAATGCTTAAACTTTCAGCTTGTTTAGTGGCTCACTCCAGGACTCTCTGGATTATTTCTGTCGTCCACATAAAAAACGCCGTAACTCCAATCAACCCTTTGTATTTTCCTTCCGCACATACTGTTCTATCACGAGAAATCCTGTTTCATTTTATACATTTTGAATTCTCAGTGGTACGCCACAGTTATTTTAGAACTAAGAAGGATAAATGGACTGCATTTTGCAATTTGGAACTATAAATTCTGGCTCTTCTGAAAAGACACTATGTGCATAGGGCAACTATGGCAATATCGTGCTTTTAAACGGGCTAGAGATTATAGTTCCATATTGCAAAATGTAGTCCAAATGGTCGTTAGTTTTTCGGTAAAAAGCCGAGAAAATCTAAAATGGAGTTACGGCGCTTTTTGCTGAGGACGGCAGATTTTTCGTTCCCTGATGATTTCCGAATTTCCAATGGCGTGAGATATGGCAACAAGGCAACATTTAACTGGAAAAACATGAAGTTGTCTCAGTCAGATGGCGGAGGCGGGGAGGTATGGGAAGCTCCTCCGTTGGCCCCGATGCCTAATATTCACGCTGCTCCCGGCTCCGTTGGCGCACTCCTCTGATAAAAGGACGTATCTGCCTCATGGGGTGAGCCTTATCATCCGTATAGCTATATGCTTTAGAGGGCTCAGGCAGAAATGGAGATGGGTCGTTCCGCCGGAGGAGCGACGCCTTAAGCCGAGATCACTCCCGCGCAATTTATGCTTCACTGTTCGGTGAGTGCGAGCACAAAAATGCGACAGTTGAGGCTGTTACGGAAAAATCCACGGATGCATTAAAACTCCAAGCTCCCTTGCCAAATAAATGCGCGAAAAAGTCACTTCCCTGCTAAAAATGGCGAGTGCAAATGAGTAGAAAATCAAAGTCACATCGAATAGAATTTCAAATCACAGGAATAGAATTTCAACTCATATGAATAGAATTCAACACATATGAGCAGAATTTCTGTATTCAGTTTTCGCCAACTCATATGACTAGAGATTCCAGCTCACATGACTAGAGATTTGAACTCACATGTGTTCAGTGTTGAATCTACCGTTTCCGATAACTCAGAAATTAGTCACCGCATCAAAAAAATTAGGAGAACAATTTTTTTTTTATTTTCCAAATTTACATAATTAGTAGGACTGTTGGTATCTCCTTGTCAGAAACAGCTTTTCTGAAAAATGAAAAAAAAAACTAAATTCATATGAGTTGAACTTTTTTACTCTTATGAATAAAATATTCTAGTGATATGTGTAGAATTTCTCCTCATATGAGTAGAAAGTTCTACTCATGTGAGTCGGCGAATTCTGAATAGCCTACTCGTCATTTTTAGCAGGGTTGACGGGTAAGAGGGTAAAATGCATCGCAATGCACGAGAATAATCAGTCCATGCTGAAAGCTCACATGTCCAAAAACTGGAATTTCACACGAAAGGAGGAAAAAGATCTTAACTATTCGATGCATCAGAAAGGTCATTGTTCACTTCACAGATCGTCGCTGCTCTGACGTAAGGGCGTATCTCTATTTTCGCTCGAACCCTGGAAAGCATAGATTTATACGAAGAACAGGGCTCACGTGTAAATCGCCATACGTCCTTGCGTCAGAGGGGCAAAGAGATTATGTGCAATGAGTCGCGACAAATGTCGGATGTCCTGTTTAAATTGCACTGAATTGAATCATTTAGATTTGATGTATTCAGTTTTTGCATAAAATGGCCGAGGGTGGTGACTTTTGTTTTTGAAAAAACCTGAAGAGTTTTCAGAATTGTTGGTGGTCTCCACTCAGAAGATATTTTACCAATAAATTTTCGCAAAAAAACTACATTTTCGAAATTTTGGACGTGTTGAGTTGTAGTATCCACTGGTTCACGCCTCCTCATTAAAATCTATACAGAGTGCGATATGAACGATTCTAGTCAGTGCTCCTCAAGGCAATAAGGCATATCGGCGTTCAACTTATAGCCGCTAATTGGAGCACACGTTGAATCCATTTTTTACAACCTATTTCTCTGAACACTAAAGACAATTTTCTGTAAAAATCGTGACATTTCCAAAAGAAGGCGGGTGAATATTGAGTTTTGGCGGAACCATTCACATGTATGTATAAGCCGCTTTTACGGCGCGCTAGGGCGCTCTGCGACGCCTACTCTCCACAGGAATCTGTCATGGAAGAGATCCTCCAGAAGCTGGCATCTCTCCATCTCCACCTGGAGATCCATCCTCCATCATCATCCTGGCGAAACCATTCAATGGGCCTGTTGCATGCAAGAGATACAGCCGTGCGAATAGACTTTTTAGAGGTTAAATGACACGAAAATTACGATGGTCACACTAAAAAAGTCTGAAATACACTCCTTACTGCGCAATTTGTGTTGTTAGGAACGCGCTTTTTCAAATTTCCCGCGTCTGGGGGCAGTTTTCTAACGAAAACAATTAACGGCAACTCGCGGCTATTTCCGGTCAACTAAAACTGACAACATAACCTAAAAATCGGAGCTCGTGACATCGTGAAATGAAATGTAGAAGGATTGCGTTGGATATTTAAAAGTTGATCGATTTGGTTACCGCATAAAGCGTACATGGACCATTATAGGAGATCACGTTGGGTTTGTAAACAAACTGAAGGAAAAAATAACAACAACAACAACAACGACTCGGCATCTTCCGGAAATCACCGAGCCCGCCGTTTGCTCGTTTCTGGTGATTAGAAAACTGCCCCCAGACGCGGGAAATTTGAAAAAGCGCGTTCCTAACAACGCCAATTGCGCAGTAAGGAGTGTATTTCAGACTTTTTCAATGTGACCATCGTAATTTTCGTGTCATTTAACCTCTAAAAAGTCTATTCGCGCGGCTGTATCTCTTGCATGCAACAGGCCCATTTGCTTAAAAAATTTGAGAACTTTCGAAAAAAAAGGAAGAGAATTTTAAAACTATTGTCATCACTGCTCCCTTCTGGGATACCTGGGCAAAGATGACGAATGGAGCGCCCAGTGCGGCAACGATCCGCGAGAGCGCGCTGTGCTGTCGTGGCTGTCTAGAAATTAGTTCCCGGTGCAAGTCTGTGCAATTTTCCGCCCCCGCAGCCCGCACGTCAATCATCCTCGGCGTTCTCCGAAATTAATCTGCGCTCGGATGTCTCGCCACTTCCAGTTCAAGGTCTCCTCGCTCGCCTTTTCTGCCGTGCTATGGAAGAACGCCGTATGAACATTCGAGAGTTGCCAAATCTCCTTCGATAAAATGTTCATTTTTCAGGAAAGTCACGAGTATTTTTCCATGAAATTTTTCAGGAACTTTAGGTAAGATTGTGAACAAAATTATCTGAGAAATTGGAAGGAAAATATTCATAAGTTCTTTAGAAAATTTGTGTTTTATAGAGAGAAACTTGGCAACGCCTGAAAGTTCATGCGGCGTTTTTCCTTAGCACGGCAGTTTTCAGGCCGTTTCTTCTGCCACGGTCTCGGCCTTGCGCCTACTTCTCAGAACCTCGCCCCGGGGATGGTATCACGCAATCAGGAGACCAGGTCAAGACTACACAGGAAGAGAAACTACATAACCGACATTTTGTGTTGATATGGGTAATAGAACACAAACAAGATGTCTACGGAAACTTGAGTTTGGATTTTCCTGATTTTTCCTGAAATTTGAGGCGAACTTTCCTAATTTTTGGCGCAAGTATATTGACACTTGTTTGATTTGGAAAACTTACATATCGACGGTAAAACTGCAAAAACGCGTATCTCGGTTGAGGTGTTTCGAAATTTCCACTCCTATTTCATTTTTAAAAGGAGACCGAACCAACATCAGGCTTGAAATTTTCGAAGATTCTTTATACACGGAAAAATTAAATTGCTGATTTAACAATTAAATTGCTGATTTAACAATTAAATTGCTGAAAGAAGTGACTGCAATATTTCAACGTAGGTCTCACAACAAAAAAATGCTACTTCAACCACTATTGTAAGCTAATTTAACCTCGGGGGTGGTTAAAGGAGTATTTTCTTGTTGTGACATCTACATTGAAACATCGCAGTCCATTTTTTTAGCAATTGAATTGTTAAATCAACAATTTAATTTTTTCCGCGTAGAGAGAAGAAGAATCACTTAAATTTGACCAAACAACGTACAGTAGTTTTCCATGTAGAAAATAAAGTATGATAGGAACTCTGCAATGCCGCAAATCGAGATACTCATTCCTGCAGTTTCAGCATCGATATGTGATGAAATTTTTGAAAATTGCTTGAAACACTTTGAGTTTCCTAATTTACAGCAGATTTTCTTATTATTTTCCTGGTTTTTCCTGATATCATCGAATTTCCTGATATTTTCCGGTTTTCACTGACGGTAAACATCCTGTAGTAACCTAAACGTACGACTAACATATTTTTTGGTTAGTGGGTTACACCGATTTAATATTTGGATCACAGAGGACAAATTCACGCATTGGGCAACCTCGTTTAAAATCAGGCGCGAGATGCCAAGCTCGGACCTGGATCGCATTGGAATTACTCCAATGTGTCATAATCATTCGCAAGTCACAACGTCTTAGTAAAGCTCCTTTCCAATAGGTTCGCACCCAAATTTTACAAAAGCTTTACAAAAATTGTCCTTCGTATGATGATATGTTAAGGATCTCATCAAACCTCCTTTAATTACACTGCACACCATATGGTGCCCCCTATAGGAAAGAGCTGCTTACACAATTATCACGCACTTCAAGAATTACCTCCACTTCTCCTCGATGAACCACTAGACAAGGTACAAAGTTAGGCGTACTCGTACATGTCTCATGACCAAAATTTTACAAAGAACACGATTCCCGCAACGAAAATTACTGAGATTAACACCTAACGAAGATATTTAATGTTTCATGACTCGTGAATTCAAATCCCCTGCTCGTAAAAACGTAATGGTGTAGGTGAGTCAAATCGCACACTAAACGTTACCGTGGTAGTCTCTGTCATACAGAAATATGGCAACCTCAATCTTGACGCTTTGGCTCAGTTATAGCAAATTGTTACACATTGAATGGTAAAGGATGAGAAAGGAACAATGCTCGATTGAGAAGCCTGCTAAAACCGTTGTAAGGCGCGATTTGATTCACACAGAGTCTTGAGTTTCTTGTGACCAGGCAATTCAAAATTACCGTAACCAATGCAAAATGGAATAGTTAATATCGTAGTTGGGAGTTAATTTCAGTAATTGTCGATGCAAGAAACGTGTTTTACATTAAATTCTGGTTTAGGAACATGTATCAGAATGATTAAATTCGCACCTTGTCTAGTGGTCCATTCCATCGCAGTTATTTAAGCTCTCGAAGACGCGTGCGAATCAGTGGCGTGGCGTGAATTGCGATAAATCGATTGTAATGCCATTTAAACCTAAGGTAAAGAATCGATTATTAAGGTGTCCGCTCCGAACACCCTGTTTATCGATCCTTTTCGATAGGTTTAAATGGCATAACAATCGATATATCGCAAAGCACGCCACACCACTGGTGCGAATCTGTTCCAAAATGAACATTAAAAGTGTCTTTCATTACTTGTCTTTCGGCACCAAAAATATTTTTCTTGTACCGAGTTCTTCACCTAATGTGCAGTTTAGTGTGCGTCTTGATTATGTTCATTTTTTCAAGTTGGTGTGTTTTCGTTCTCACCGATTCAATGTTGGAACGGTGAAAGTTCCGCTACCATGAACTCGCACCGTGTACTTTCCCTTCTTTGCTTCCGGCGGGCATGATTGACATTTATGGCGGTAACTTCGTGGTCTTCCACGTTCATTAAGCTCGCTATAATTTTCGACCCCTCGCTCGGCTCTTGTCAACAGCAACCTTAATGTTCTCACCTAGCGTGAGACGGTTGTGCTTAGCACAAAATTACCGTTCCCACGAGTTGATGATCGTTAAGAAGAAATTACTTTACTTCAGACGAGCTCTTGCCCCCGTTAATTATTTCTAATCGTTGCATAAGTTTGTTGTCGAGTCTACTTTTCAGTCGAAGTTTTCAAGAGCCAAGGTCCACGAACGAGGATCTGGATAAATATTTATGGAGTTCCCAACGTCACGACAACCTTCACGAGATTCCTGTCTTCGTTAAAATGATGCTCCTCTTTAAATCGATGTGCATAGAAAGGAACATTTTGATTCTTATTCGAGAGCATGGATTCCAGTCCAGGTAACTGAGGTTTTAACGGGCAGATACAAATGGACCCGCGCTAAGCAGGAAAGAACCAAGCCACATCAACTTTTGCCAAATTTAATTGAGCAAATACAAGAAAATGGTTGTGCGGATTTTTGTGCAAATTTCAGTGAATTTTCTGTATCGTACGAAGTAAAAATCAAAAAGAATTTGCACAAAAGTTCTCTCGTAAAAAATTAAATTGCCGAGTTAAATTTGGCAATAGTTGATGTGGTTCGTTTCCTTTCTGCTAAACGTGGTCCAAATATTCCTTCCTTTTTGACACACTTTGTTGACCCTTCATTGAGTAAAATTGACGGACTTCGATTCGCTTTCAAAGGACCTATCTCTGGAGTTTTCAATTGCTTGTAATTTGGACAGAGACGGTAGATTTTAGAGAGACCCCGTTTTATCAATCTAAGGAATGTAATCGAGTGAGGCAAAAGTTGAGTTTTGAAGTCGGCGCTTCTTTACATCTGATGATGATTGATGAGCAACGAGTCAAGCAAGTAAAATTCGTCCAATGATGAATGTTGGGATGAGAACTTTGCTAGGCGCGTTTTTGCAAAACAGGTTAGGATTGCTTACCTAACGCGCAACGCTTTAGTCATGTATTATCACTCGACGAATTTGAGCTAGGACTTTCGAATGTAACTTTAACATCATAGGAAAAAGCACAGTACAGGATCTCTAAAATAAATTCAATCTGGTTTCCAAAAGGGACGGAATTAGAAAATAAATTCAAAGACAAAATTCACCGCGTTAAGGAGAAAGGAACCAAGCCACATCAGCTGTCTCCAAATGTAACTGAGAAATTTAATTGTTTACAAGAGAACATTTGTGAGCACGGCATAGCGCAACACGGCTTGCCATGCCTGCCGACCAAGGTTAAGTACCGTACCAAGCCTTGCCGCGACAACGTGAAAACGCCTTCAATCTTGGCTGATACCATGCACGACGCAGAGACACGAATAGTTGCATCACTTGGGTTCACCTGCTTCATCAAGTTACGCAGAAAACAAAGCACTATTTGGGCTGCGTTAAACAGAAAGGCGACATCAACGACTGCCATATTTAATCGATCAATTCAATTTTTTTCATGAAAACGGTTGTGCGGATTCTTTTGCAAATTTTAAGGACTTTTCTTCGTACTATGCAGAAAATTCACTGAAATGTACACAAAAATCTGCACAACCGTTTTCATGTTAAAAATTAAACTGCCCAGTTTCATTTGGCGACAGCTGATGTGGCTTGGTTCCATCCTGCTAATCGCGGTCCAAATAAGGCAAAAACTTTAATGTCAATCTATTTTGCCTCTCTATAGTGGCTCAGCAATAGGCATTAAAATTATTTTTTTCAAATTGTCAAAAAATTGTGACGTTCATGGATATTTTTTCCCGCTTTTTCGCCCCTTTTTTTCCTTATTACTTCAAATGGAGCGCTTCAATTTCAACCTTTAACCTTCAACACTAGGTGTATCGCGGCCCCTCTCGCGGCTTCGCAGCATCACAACACATGTTTTTGGCGTCATCGCCCCCTGCACCCCACACCTCCCGTTCATCCCTCACTCTCGCGGCAACCCTCCCCCCTCTTCAATCTCCCATCCCTTCATCCCCCCGTCCTTCTCTCTCCGTGTTTTAACTTCATTAAAATCTTGCATGTGTACGCAACCTACCCCGCAGCCAGCGAAGCCTTTTTACTCCCTAAGTTCGGTAATGATGTGGTTTCTCCCCCTTCCCCCTCCCTCCTCTCTTACCCTCTCTCCGACACATCAACACGCAGTTTCACAGAGTGATCAATTCGTGCTGTTATTGTTTCAGAGCCGTCGGAACCTCATTGGTGAATTTCACCGCGTTTAGCAGAAAGGAACCAAGCCACATCAGGTCATGGGAAATTTAATTGGGCGATCTAATTTCTTACCTGAAAACGGTTGTGCGGATTTTCGTGCTTTTAGTGATTTTCTGCATAGTTAGATGCAAATTTCTTAAAAACTTCTAAGGAATCCGCACAAACGTTTTCTCGTAAAAAAATAAAATTGTGTAGTTAAATTTGACAATAGACGGTGTGGCTTGCTCCCTCTCTGCTTAGCGCGGTCCAGTTGTATGTTTCCCCATCCAGTGAGAGGAATAGCCGAAGCGTGAGCGGCAATTTTGCCAGGAAATATTGCTGATAGCAAATTGCAACGCAGCAGGGTTTGAACTCTTTTGCGAGAGACACATACAGAGGATATGGAATAATTATTAGGATATTATTTTTACACATTTTCGAGTAAATTAAATTGGAGGTCTCAGAAGAGGGTGAAGTGTATAGTATCCGATAAAATCGGATGAATAACTGCCGCATAAGTAGTTTCCATTTTATTTATACTTTGATTACCAATTTACTTTTTTCTTTAATTAATTTTGATTAAACACTCAAAGCGCCCTATTTTTGTTTCAAAAAGAACGTACGAATGTATAGGACGACATATTTTCTCATCACGAGATTCACGACCGGAAAAAATTGAAGGCGCACCGGCTTATTTAATACCTTCGTCTGGATGCAACTATTCGTGTTCTTGGGATGTCCGTGTTGCATACATAAAAATTGCAGGCGCTTTGGTTTTCCCAAGCGCAGAGTATGGCTGCGGTTGTTAGTTCTCAGCGGTGTCGTACGTTACATTTATAATCATGCTTGCCTTTAAATCCTCGGAGTTTGAATGAGCCATGTTGTATCACGGCAGCGTTGCCAAAAGGTGCAAACTTCCCACCAAAAACATTTCCTCAAAAAGACATGAAGTGTGTGGACCCCGCAAATTACTACAGATAAAATATCCGCAATTCACACAACTTTGCAACGCTGCCTTTGACGGAAAGGTATTTAAAATCCTAATTTACTATGTTCTGGATACGAAAATTTCGATTATTATACAACCAGACGCACTCTAACTGTACAAACATAAAATACACCTTTTGAAACTTATTCATTGAGAAAAAAGAATTGTTGCTCCTACATTGCTGATTGTGGATTCTCGGCCCCACCTCATTTTTAATCATTGTACCCACAAAATTATTATTGTAATATTTATGATTAAAAAATGAGACCAGAAATCAACTATTTGCATTGTTAGAGCAACAATTTTTTTCTGTATTCTTTAGGACCCGAGGGAAAAAATTTCGTCAGTCTCAAAATCCGATTTCTTTATCAAACTTGACAAATATTTTTGTGCATATTGCTAATTTTGCGTCTGAGGAGGGAAGACCTTTTCCCCATGGATAGTCACTTACGAGCATTCCCCGAATGCACAATTAATGTACATTTTGCAACCTTTCCTTATGCAAAGCAAGTTTTGAACTTCAGCAAGTGTTAATCACGGAAGGTAGCGTGATAACGTTTCATTTTAGCCAGACGAAAATGAATTCTCCAGATTCCTAAAAAGGAGCGCAATTTTTTGCAGCATCTGTGTTTTTGTCACTCATTTTTTCTCGGAAATAACAATTTAGCGCTGAGCCCCAACACTTTAGGTAAAATAGCGGCAACTACAAGAAGTAGGGTAGAGCCCTACAGTCTGTAGGGCTGGACCCCGAAGCTAAAGGGCTCAGCCATTTTACCTACAGTTGTATGACTCAGCGCTAAATTGTTATTTCCGAGAAAAAATGAGTGACAAAAACACAGCTGCTACAAAAAAATTGCGCTCCTTTTTAGGAATCTGGAGAATTCATTTTTGTGTGGCTAAAATGTAACGTTATCACGATACCTTCCGTAATTCCTGCACCACTTTCCATGTGATTTCCAAAAACGTAGGATTTCGTTCGTAGCTCTGTAAACGTGTTAATTCGTTTCCCCCGCTAGGAGCGTCGCGTCGGAAAAGTTGCAGACCGAAGATAAACACTGCATGGAGAGTTGCAATTTCGCGAGCGAAACCTATCATCCCCCTCGTGCGGACACGTGTCTCTCCGCGGAAAATTCCCGGCTATCACTTTGAGGGGAGATAAAATCCCTCGGCGAGGGAAGCGTACCCTATCGCGGGGCCCCGAAAGTTTCCGGACTCGGCTCCAAGTTCTGGACTCTCCCGCGAAACCCAGATTAAAAAAGTAAAAGGGAAAGGTGGGGACGGAAATGAATTCGACCGAAGCAAGTGAAAATAAAGTTCTGACAGAAATTAGCTTTCATAAAAATCCGGGCTCGGGGTGTGCCCGGGCCGCGGAGGGGTGGGGGGGAGGGCGCCAGAGCCAATATTAAAAATTAGGAGAGGATAGGATCGCGATGGAGAGGGGTGGGGGCGGGGATGGGGATATGATGGCAAAAAAGGGCGCGAGTTATACGCCGGTGATTACACGGCGAGTTAAGAATGAGATTAGAGTGACATGGAAAGTGCTCTCTGGCCGCCCGCCAACTGGCTGCCGCGCCTTGTTGTCGGGTCGAGTCCAAAAAAGATTAATTGAACCGATTATATTCCAATTTACGTTAGGGCCAATCTCTACACTGGAAAAACGGTATGCTGCGCTTTAGCATCTAGGATGTCAAAAATGTGTCTGGTGATCCTAAAATGCTGCCTTGATTCCTCACGCAGTTGAATTTGCATTCACAGGATGTAAAGGTAGCATCTTGGAATCACCAGACACATTTATGACATCCTAGGTGCTAAAACAAAACATTATTTTTTTCAATTTATTTTAGTGATGGAGTGGTTGTTTTTCTTTGTTTTCTCTGGTATATTCAATCATGTCTGATTTCAAACTAACCTTCTAAAAGAACCTATATACAATTTTTTGAAATCCACAGACTGTCAACAAAGCGAATAAAACGGCTTTTTTTTGTTTTTCTCGCATTCGCAATTTTGGCGCTTAGGTACGTGACTTGGAAAATTATCGGTTCAATTGGTCCTGAGAAAACTTTCGATAGAATTTGAAAGGAGTTGCTCTCCGCTCAAAAGCGATAGTAAATAACGTTAAGCGCACTTCAAGAGCCTCAAAATAGGGTTGAAACAAACTTTTGCTGGAACTTTAACCGGTTTTAAAGCGCTTCCGAGAACGATTCAACAGCCGATAGATCGGTTGATAATGCTGGAGGTTAAGTTTGAGGTGAAGCAAGAGGTTGGAAGAACTCAACATCTAACTATCTTCATGCTATATTAGTACTGTACTCTACCGTGCTAAGGAAGAACGCCGTATGAACATTCGAGAGTCGCCAAATTTCCTTCGATAAAATGTTTATTTTTGAGGAATTCAATGAATATTTTTTATTGAAATTTTCAGAAGTTTCAGATCAAATTACGAACAAAATTATCTATGAAATTGGTAGACAAA